>NC_054543.1:7057270-7357270 GCF_017654505.1 Polyodon spathula
GTTCAAAATAAACTGGCAAAAGCTCATTCTCTGAATTATTTACTGGAAAAGATTACTACAAACATTAAAGATTCAACAACTAGTTTAAGTAATGTCACCCAGGGGGCAGGAGATTATGTAAACAGTGCAGTGTTGAGTGACTTTTTAAATTGATTATTAGGAGGAGAAAGGCTTTCATTCTGACAACACCTAGCTGTATGTTTCTGGAAAATATTAATCTATTTTCACTTTGGCAATTGAAGCCTGTCTCCTCATCTTAGCTGGGACACACATTAAAATAATCAGAGTGTGGTCCATCAGTGAATGCCCGGTGATTAATTTTATTTTCCATGTCCCTGAATCTGCTATGCAACAAAGCATCTACAATATGTGCCTCTTAAAAAACACAGAAATTGCTGTTTTATATCCTGCCTACTTCATTAAGATTTCTGAAGGTTGTACTTTATTGAGCAAATTCTAAATAACACAACATATCTGCTTTTGTATTGAATAGTTTGGACTAAATACATACAGGACATGTCCATACCTGGCTGGTAGCCTATGAAAAAGCATTGTAATAGGGGAATTACTGCTTAAATGTAGTCATTTTGCTTGATCCTTTTGCAGTTTACCAAGCTTTTAATATTGTGCATTCCCGTGCTATAATTATCTGTGATTTCTCGTGTCATGCTTGCACTATGCTTTCATAACACTTTCCTGCTTTGTTTTGACTATGTTATACTGCCATAAACGTTTGACAGGTCTTGCTGTACCTCTTTATTCAATACCCCCTCCTCTCTCTCTTCTCCTTCTTTCACTCCCAGCCTCTTGTTTTTACCTCCTTTTCTCTAATTTACTTTCCCCCTCCTCTCTCTCTTTTAAATATTCGGTTAGCCTCGTCCTCAGTAATTAAATTAAATCTTCCCACGGCAGCTCTTATTTATTTTTCTGCTTGGGCAGGCAGTAGCAGCAGAGTAAAGAGAAGCTACAGCACAGGATATATTACAGCTACAAACATTAATATTTTAGACCTTACACTACCAATGTATGTTTGATTTATTAATTAGACACAGAGCAAGAAGCTGCCTTTACACCAACATCCATTTTATTAAAAATAATAAATGTATTTCTTTGATTAGAGCTAAAGAGTTTAGTCATCCATGACTAAGGACACTCTGGGAAATGGTTTGTGTTGACTGAGGGCATCTTATGGGGATGGATAACATAATAAGAACCTGCAAAAACAACAGATCTGTATTTCACGTGATAGAAAAGGGTATAGGCACAAGCCGGTTACGCACTATCTATGTTATTGAGTGTATTGATTGATTAAGTAATTGATGGCCAACTTACTTGACGCTATTGACTGCATGACATGCACCATTGTTACCTTGAGATGAGTCTACTTTATTTTCTACTGCTGTAGCTCATAGTACAATTGAGCACTGAGGCCATCTAATTAGGGCACTACTGCACCTGCAGTAGACTCTAATTAATTATCGCCGTCATTTGTGTATCATTGCCATTGACAATTCTGTACTATTCTTTGAGAGAGAGAGAGACTATTATTTATTTATTTATTTATTTATTTAGTAGTAAGCGTAGAAATGTAGAAATATTGCACAGATGACCACAGCAGGGTCCACAGTCAGTCAGGCATTGATTTGAATGAAACTGCCATTGGTATATAACAACTGTGGCCTGACTTTTCTCAACCGTGCTAACTCTATGCAAATGCATTCTCCAAATTCCCAAATGATGTGATTGTTTACACATAGTATTTTTTTTTTTTTTTGCCATGTTTTATACTTTTGTGCATGGGAGTTTTCTTATTCTACCAGCTGCCCCACTGCAGTGTGGACATCAATATACAGTAAGTTCCCTGAAATATGTATTTCTACTCGTAAAATGTGATAAATAATAGCTCATGTGGTACTTGTTGTAAAACTAGAAAAGGAGGTTTTAGTCCATTACAGACTTATTAATATGTGTTATCTATTAAAAAATACACTGATGCACAAGTACAGTCACTATACTAGGCCACATAAAGCTGTGCGTTGCTTTCCAATTATGAAGCATTGAGCTGCAGTTTCGTGATTGCTATGATTGTAATATTTCTTTGCGTTTATTCTCTACCATAGCTGCTGTTTGAAATGCATTGACGGAGATCAAGGACCAGTGCAAAAAATGAGTCACTATGGTGGTCCTACAAAGGCAAGGCCTGAGGGCAAATCATGCACTCAGAGCAGTTTTATCCAGCCCTCTACATTAATATGGCTCTCAGTAAGTTTTGTTTTTGTACAATGTTACGTAGTGTAGTTGAATATAACTTGTCCAGATATAATACATAATAGAGTGAGATCATGTAACGGGAACAATAAGATCTCAGTGGATCTATCCTGCCAAAATGCCTTCAGATAAGGTGTCCATAACTTTTAGAAAGTATAGACTGAAGAAGCAACACTCGAACTGAACAGAGAGATTTAGGGCTCTATATACTAATTTTACGTACATGTTCGTAAATACTGCGGATTCCTAGCCTCCATCCTTCGTAGAATTTTTGCGTGCGATGCACTAAACAGCTCTTTTTCATGAATAACTACCATAATATCACTACAAGTTTATGAACAGCATAAATTACTGCAAATTATATAGGAGAGATCAGAATGCGCAATGCCGAAAGTCAAGATTTTCTGGAAGATGTTACTTCAGTAAGCTATATCAACCACAACAATGCACAGGGAAACACACATCATAGATTATCACACAGAGCTGCGGGTGTGGACAATCAATAATACACACATCTCTTCTTACCTTCTCATCAAAATTATTTTGATCCATAGCTTCAAAGCACCCAATCAAAAGGTAAACGTATGAGAAATTGTCAAATAGATAAACGTATCAGTGCTTTGATATGTGGATACAAAGAAGTTGAACTGCATTTTACAGAATATAACAAATTGGGTGTGCTTACCAAAATTTTTTTTTTAAGAAGCCAGTTATATAGAATGAGACATTGATCTTCAAGTCTTTTGGAATTTGCATTTCAATAGTAAAAAAAAAATGTAATTGCTTAATAGAAATATATATTTTAATAATTATTCCTTATGCAGGTTCAGTTTTGCTCTGTCAAGGTAAAATGGCTCTTAAGAAACTGCTCTCAATGATCTCAGTTGCCATGTGGAAAGAGAAATACCTATATATGCGTAATGACAATCGGTGTGAATGAGGTGAGGTTTTAACAAGCACAATTCTTTTTTTATCCTTTCAAAGCCTGAGCTGCTTTCCCTGCGATAACCCTGAGCATTGCCGAGTGGCAGGTGCTGTGTTATGGAACGCCATTGATCTGATCTCAAATGAGTTAAAGGGGCCGGACAGGCTAAGAATCTGAGAGGTGAGGAAAATAAACCACATCTGGCATCCCCAGGTTGAGCTTTGCTCTTGTGGTTTATAAGAGCCCTTGCATGGACATTACATCACTATACTATATATAGACAGAGGAAAGACATCTGTACTAGGGAAAAAAAAAAGTTATATTTGCAGTTTCAACGTCAGAAAGTCATATTGTTGTAAATACAGGGTCAGCAATCACTTTTCTTCTACTAGTAATAAAATAAGAATTTCAGAATTCACAGATATACTGAAAAAATACTTTTGTTATTTTAGTTGTTCTTTGGTCACCATTTTTTTTTTTTATATAAACTGTTGAATAAAGCACACAGATGGGGGGGAGAAAGTACTGAAACCAAAGAAATGAAATAAAGGAAGATGGGATTGATTTTTTTTTTCTCTTCTGCTTGTTCTGATAAATGCCCTGCATCGATCTATATTGCTACTGCAACAGGGAATGGACTAAAGAAGTAGACAACTTGAAGGTTTATATACTGTCATGAGACCCATTTTGAATGGTCAGAGATGCTTTAATTTGAAGGAAAACAATTCTGGGTCGGCTTCTCTGGCCAAGATCCCAGTGGGGAAGAAAGGCCAAGATTCTGTCAATATCTGGAGGAAGGTTTTTCAGCATTATGAAATAACATATCAAATATGGTCAGCGTGTCTAAAGACAAAGAGGTGCCTTAAAAGCCCTGTGTACAAGCATTTTCTAATAAAGACCAAGCCCACTGAAGATTTTACACTTTATATAGTGGGGTCTACTCAATTAATCTCAAATCTCAATACTGCCCTTGTTTAAATGATTAAAACAGGAACCTTCTAGAAATTGTCACAGGCAGAATTGCACTGAAGAAAGTACCATGCCAAGTAAGATATTCGTTTTAAATAACCAAGTATAATTATGTGTGGAAGTCCAACAATTGTTGTTTGCCACATTACAGAAATATGAGGCAAAATCAATTGTGTGCTACTTAGAATGCAATTCAATTTACATTGCTGACACCTTAATTAAGTGTTACCATGCATGATATCAAAATACAGCGATGGAAGGTTCTTATAGTCTTTTAAATGTGTGGGAAATGATTTTTTCAGATATGAAAATGCTTTACAAAGCTATTGTAACCTGATGAATGTCTTTAGTAGTATGGTGTGTTATAACAGTGACAAATGCATTCAGATAGGTTGTTGAATTGCTATTAAAGTTTCTTAACTAGGGTCACGATCCAGAATGGCTGATACAAAGGAAGACGACACAAGATTTAAAAGGGATATTTCTTTAAAACCTATAAACACTTAGGAGATGTAATACTATTGACCGATCCCTACTACTATAACCCATGCTTCTAAAAATAATGCACAGTATTATTTTTAATTTAATTAATTAATAAAGTAGACCATGAATATTTAGATGCTTTTGAATGAGTGTTTTGTTTAGGTAACACTTTACATGAAATGTGTCTTACTACACTATAGAGTGCATGTGTGGTTACAGAACTAAATATGTAAATACAGTATAATTACAAAAGACACTAACAACTGCCAACGCACTGTTGCATTGTAACTACACAACCATGTTCCACTGTCTGCTGCATCCACTTCTGATGGGCTTCTGTGCCCCTTCTGTTGCTGTAAAAGTACCTCTGGGGAATCTAAACAATCAATTTACAATAGTGAACACACAGAATTCTGTGTCATTTTAATGCACATTCATGGTGGGGCACTGTAGCTTTAAATTCATAGTTAAACAGTTCTGAAGATCAAAGCCCTTTGTAGGGTCTGTGTCTGCTCAAAACACATTTAACTCGTATAAATACTGTATCAGTCCTTGCATAAGGATTGTCTCTCGTAACAATGTTGCTCTGTACCTTTAAACCCAGCCATAATAGAAATGGTTTGAGAAGATAAAATACATACTTAAATGGAATGCAACACGGAGATTAAAAACAAACAGTGCAAAGGGACTGTAGTACTGCATGTCACTGATTCCTTCAGTTGTTTGAGCTATTAAAATCCCAAGTCTCACTCCTGACATTGCCACCTCTCAGTGTTTCACAGTGCCTCGAGATTATTGCATTCAGGACAACAGCACAAATGCAAATTGCATTGTGTTGTATGACAGGGCTATTGGGCTATCTTTCATATGCTATGCTCACTTACCAGAGCGCCTGGCAAGTATAACACCTGCCCCAGGGGTGTAGAAAAGCAATGCCTGAGGGTTGTTAAGCCAGTTGTTCAAGACAATACATGAAAATAGCTCCCTAGCACTGTTATATCAGATTGCTAGTGTAAAAAGGCTAAGATAGTGTTGTGTATTTATGGTAATGTAACATTCAGAGTGGGCGTGTTGACGTGTTTCTGAAGTTTAGAATGCATTATGCACAGGCAAAGAACAAAAATACAATACACTAAATACAATTATCTGTATGTTTCCATTCATACAGAAAGATGATCATGTTATCTATTTGATATTGTGTCCTCTGTGTTCTCTGATTTGGTTTGCACAGCAAGCAAACCTGCTGAGACATTCCTATGAATGTGTCTCAGTGGTTGACAAAATACATTCATTAGTAGGGCTGTGCAGATACTCAAGTATTAACATTTATTTTTGGCAGGTATTAAATGAGCTAATCACTGTGACTGAATTATCTACCACTGTTGTATACTGGAAATGCAAAGTGAAAGTCAATTAGGCACTGTATGAAGAAAGACATTCCAAACCAAACTGAATGTATTCTAAGACGATTGGTGGCTATTCCTTCCTCTCTGGACCATGGTTGTAGTGATCAAATTTTGTTTTCCATTATTTGCTCCACCAGCCAAGTTTCATTGTTAAGGTTTTTCATCAACATCAGTACAACTCTGGGCAAAGTGTCGCTATAATGATCCTGTGTGTGTGTAAACTATTTAACAGACATTTCAGAAAGGGTGAACCTTTCAAATGAGATTGATTTAGTTAGAACACTGAAAATAAATGCTAAAAGCCTGGTAGAGCCATTTGAGGCAAGTGTTTTAAAAAAAAGCAAAATATACAGATGGACAATTTGACAATGCATTGTAATTAAACAACTTACTGTTATTAATAGTTTCCATTAATGAACGAATAACTGAATGCCTTCAGGCTGTGGGGGGAAAAAAGCACAGAAAGCGAACACAGGGTGAATTTCTCACCAAGCAGGCAAGTGCACATTCAAATGAACTAGATCAATTTATGCATTGACATGGTCCACTGGGAAAAAAAATCACATATTCACATTTGAAAGAACTTGAACACTGTATCACTCATAACATTTGTCTAGGTTGTAACAGCATCAGTTTCAGGAAAAAAAGGAGTGAAATCCTGATTTATTACCACAGTAACTACATAGCACATGATGTCATAATAAAGATAATCTGTACAGCAAAGTAAAACTGAGCTACAGCACAGGAAGTGATTTGGGACTAAGAAGTAAAAGTTAGATCTATAGCTCTCAGCTGTCAGTCTTGCATGCAGCAGCACAACACAGATGTTAAAATATCTTATCTTTAACCTAGTATTTGCACATCACAGCAGAGTAGAAATGAGTAAATTCTTATAAACTATCCCTTATATGAGAAGTGGGTAAACGCTATATTGCCCAAATTAAAAGTGGCTAAACGCTGTTTACCTGCGTAGACCCCCAACTACACCACTGCTTCTCTTCATGTATATAATTGTAATATTATATATTTACAAATTTAAGTTCAAGGTGTCTGGGATCCAAACACCTCCACTCCCACACAGTACAGAATCCCAATACGCTGAATGCATTTCCACCAAATAACATACATTTATATTCCAGGAGAGCAAAGTGCAGAGAATGCTTAAATAAGACATGTCTTACATAAGGGATATTAGAGAAAAAAAAAAAACATCCTGAATTACTAACAACCTGTCAAACAAACCCTTGTGTTTCCTTTCCATTTACAGACCTGTTCTCCAGCAGGGGTGATCTAATGTAATAAATATTGATTAAGCACTAAATGTCCTTACAAAATATCACACTTTTATATTTCTTTTCTTCCCGAAGTTGGGGGAACGTTAAAAATTGCCTACATTGCAGATCATTAATCTAATCCCACCTGCAGCATCTCCATATTAGGATAATAAATCTAGATACACTTCTTCAAGCACTTTGTCTCTCTCCAACAAAATAATAAAAAACATTTTTATTTTTATATAGCGCCATCTATAATGGACCACGATCACAAAATGTTTTATAGAGGTAGGCTGTGAACTGTGCATCATATGCAGAGTCACTTACAATAGGACATTCATTTAACATCTCATCCACGGGATGGAGCACAAGGAGGTTAAGTGACTTACTCAGGGTCACACAGTGAGTCAGTCAGTGGCAGAGATGGGATTTGAACCAGTGACCTTCTGGCTACAAGCCCTGGACTTTAACCACTGGACCACAATGTCAAACAGAATTGTCTTGTATCAGAACGCTCAGGTTTCCAGATTTTCTGCATGAACGCTTTTTCATGAACACTGCTGAAGCTCATCTGTCCTGCCAGTACATTACAGATTCATTCAGAGAAGGTGCTGTATGTAACACATTGTTTCACACAGGTCTTTAGATGGCACCCTAATAGCTGCTGAGCAATTTGTCAAAGATATTCCTGAATAGAAAAACTTGGGTGGAGTTTACATGCATGTTTTTCTGGGATTTTTTTTAGCTCGAGACATTTGCGTAAAATGTTTTTTTGGGTTTCCATTAGCTCAGATTTGCAAAATCCCCTCTCAATTTTAGTGGTTTCGTTCACTAAAATTACAGAATTACATATGTATATACAGAATTACATAAGCATCAAGGGCTAAAGTACACAGAGACATTGCCTCTGCAAATTACATATTAATTGCATGTTTATGTCATTGCGTGTGTTTTATAAATCTCACCCAAGAATTCAGAACACTCAGCACCCGTTTTACGGTCATAAAACATCATTGTGACCAAGTCTACTTCCATTTGACTATGTCCTTGTGGCCCAACCCATTTTCTTATCAGAATCTGAATCCGGCACAGCTCCTCAGCTAGTTTTTCTTAAATATTTAATGTCCTACAACTAAGCAAGTCCAAAACCTTTTGCTTTTGAAATAATCCTTTGCTATTGAAATCTAACCTATATATATATAAAAGCTATTCACTGCTTTAGAATATAACCTTAGCTTATAGTTACTAAAATGCCCAGAAGAGTAAAGTGGGGACATCATACAGTCATTAAAACTTTGGAAAGTAATACAATTTATATCAGGGTAATCCTACAAAACATTGTTGCTATTGTCTATAACCGTGTGCTATTTCTATAATATATCAAACACATACTTGTTTAATGTGCTAGACACTGCATCTAAGACGAGGAAGCATGCTCTTGTTATTTCCCCAGACTCTAGGATTCTTTACACAAATCTACCAGAGAATCTGAGGCTCTTGAGATTGAAAAATCCAGATTTTCCAAACCCAGAGACTGAATGTTGCAAGCAGATAATTCATTGCAGTGCCCATGTCTGGCTGTTCTAGGAGTGAAGATTCATGACTAGTGGTTATTATTGGACAAGTCATGTGAACCAGACCAAGTGGAATACTGGGCACTTGTCATGTATGATTTTAAGCCTGTCAACATCTCCCTGGCTCATTGTATAAAAGCCAACTGTGCCTGTCAAGCTCTTAAAATAACCCTCCTCCCTCACACAAGCACAGACATAGGAGGTTGATATAATGTTATGCTCGTGGGTGCAAGGTGGTGCAGTGGGCCAATTCAGGGACTTTCATGCCTTTCACCTCGGGGATCTAAATGAAACGAGTTTGGTTTCCAACTTGAGCCCAATGGGTGTAAGTCCACAATACAAAAACCATCACATGATCTGAAACAGTTTGGCAATCTCTGTTTCAGTTCAGTTCTCTTGCAGATCTGTAAGGGGGAGCTCTTGTGGCACCTGAAAGTGTCAAGTTATACAACAAATACATATATATATATATATATATATATATATAATACTTACCGTATGTGCTGCAGCTGCACAATTCCCTTAGCTGCACGCAATTCTGCATAATGGAACTCCCTGTGGTGGTTTAATTAAGATTTGTTGTACTGTTAATATGCTCCCTTAGGTAATGGCTAAATGGGGAGAAAGACTAAAAGCATGAGAGGCTTGATAGGTTTATACCTGCTTCTGGGCCCAAAGTCCGCAGATTGAATCCCGCTTCAGTTTTCAGTATATAGATATATTCAATCCACCAGCACCTCAGCAGCAGTGTGAAATACTTGTCAGATATTCAACAATCTGGTTACTTCACCTCCCCACAAACAAGATTCAAAGAGATATTCTCAAGGTCATAACACAAGAGTATGTATTGAGGTCAGGCAGGGCTGAAAATTAGCAGAAATTAAATCAGTCAGCTTGCTCAGGTCCTTCTACCTGCTACCTGGATAATGAAGAAACAGAAGATTGCTTGTATGCATGTCTCCACAGGTTTACCTAACAGCAGAGCTAACAAGCTTGCATCTAAAGAACACTGCAGCTGAAGCCCTGCTGGAATTATCATGATAACTCAATTATTTGCATGCTGTAAGTAAGAAAGTACACGTGCATAATTCATGACTTGAACTGTGTCAATATTATTCACATTTCTAGCCACGGGAAGAAAAAAATAATATTGACATGAATTATACATATATACTAAGTTGCAGTGCTTGTAAAAGAAAATAATAGCACTGTAGCAGTAATCATACACAGTGTGCCTTTCAGAACCTAAAGCTAGGGAGATGTTCCTGGTTTGGGGTTTGGCTTCGTACACACCATCTTAGAAAGCCTCCTGGTTTGTTAATTCTTTAGATCATGTCTCCTTAGTAATCGGTGCACAACTCAGAAAAATATTCACACACTGGCAGCCTTCTGTGAATCTGTAGGATGGCATGCATGACATTATGGAATCTAAACAATAAAGGTGGTAAATGCTGGCTGGAAAGGCTTTTAAATGTACAATATATCTGATGGGTTTGGATGTAGCCAAATCATTTCTAGGGACAGAATTGTGCCAGCTGTACTTGTCTTTTCTCAAATATTTTTTTTGCTGGGTAATGCCAATGTGTTTATTAACTTCATTTAAATCTGAATCATTCATGCTTAAAGTTACAACAAAGACACTTAAAGAAGAAGTAAAACTGTTTTTGACTTGCTGGATTTCTGAAACTTTTTCGGCTCTTGGACGTTCATTTATGGAAATTGCTTTGGATCACACATGTGTAGCATTATCCTATATGTCCTATATAAATTATTATATACGTTGTTAATGAGTAATTAGACTGAGATCATAGGTCTGTTAACTGTAACTAACATCGCCCTTCTCAAAGTTGTCTGTTCATGTTCATCTTCTGATATACCTTCATTGCTCATTTCTTGTAAAGACGCCAACATAACTGAAATTGTTGTTTTTTTTATATATACTTTCAGCTGAAAAAAAATCATGTTCATTTTTTATAGTCAACCTTTAAGAATTTCTAGTCACACACGTGTACCTAAATTAAAATGTACATTAGCACAAGCATTTGCAGAAACTGTTGGGATATTGTGCTACTAGATGACACAGAAGGCTCTCCCCATCTGCCTTAACAAAAACTTTTGTATGCTGATATGTTAGTGCTTGTTCTGATTTGTCTCGAGATCCACGAAAAATCTTTTGAGGTCCATGTTTGGCCTCCACTGGTCTACAGTATAGGCTTAATTCCTCTATGTGTAGGATAATTGGATTGAAATGGACACCAACCAATATGTTTTGGTTGGAAGGATAGTTAGTGTAATATTGCCTTGAATAACAGATGCATGTATTATTTAAAGTTCTGAAGGTGGACGGTGAGGTAAGGTGTGTGTGCTGGCCTGTGTAGATAGGGCACTTGTTTTTGCACAGGAATATGGGCCAACCATGTAAAAAAAAAAAAAAAACATATAAAAAATAACTTAATAAATAAGCTATTCACTTTTGTTTTCATGGCAAAACTATATCAAAACACAATTGGATTACTTTTTTTTTTTTTCTTTTTAGGAAAGTGTTAAGCTTGTCAACTTGTGAATATGAAATGTGATTTCCACTATATCAGATGCAATGATAAGTTTGAACTGGGAGGGCTTGGGTGCTTTTGTACAGCAGTATGACACATATACAGACCTGTATGTCCCCCTGTCACGCTGATTGACTAGTGTGACAACATGCCCCACTATCTTTTATATTTTATTTTTTAGAAAGCAGCAAACTTTTTCTAACAAATTGGCTGAATGGTGGAAGTATTCACTTATCCGTTTTGTTTTGACAGTTTCAGTAGATCAGGCTGCTGGTGTCATCACATAGACCCAGGATGATGGTGCTCAATCAAGGAGAGACACTGCCATTGTGATGCCCTTTCAGAGAGGGGTGACAGCTTCCTCTTTACCCCAGCGGGGTCATGGAATCCATTCAACAGTATTATCTCAATCTCTTTCTGAGCAGCAGTGTTTGGAAGCTCAGTGGTCTAGAGGAAGATGCTATCACTTTGCAGGCTCTTGTCACAATGTGTAATGAAAGAAACCTGTTTTAACTCTCTTTTTTGTATCTGCAATGTAATCAGAATGTGTTTTAGAGACAGTTCTAACTTTATGTGCTGCCTAGATTGGGTACAATGAAAGACTTGTAAAGTGTTAGATGGTAACTGACATTGCATTGCTTTACATCACTTTACAAGACAACTTGTTCACATCCCAGCGATACATTTCTCTATACAATATCCCAGGAATACAATTCACTCTACAGCATAAGCACTGTAGTCCATGAATATGAGTACCTACTGGAGCACTGTCAATAGCATACCAGATTGTCAGAAGTGGCAATGCAGGCTTTTAGAAACACTGTGAAATTAGGTGTATGTGTATAATAATATAATAATAATAATAATAATAATAATAATAATAATAATGCATACATTTTCCATTTGACATTTATTCAGAAGACTGTGAATATCTTCTCATCCTGATATAAATATAGTGTGAAACTTATTCCGGATTAAAGGATCAGTAATTCTAGGCTGATGGGTTCAGGTAAAAGTTGAATTGTATAAAGGTTTGTAATATGTGGCAGTGGCTCAGCTTAGTGGAGAACAACTCACTGATGTGTCATTCTCGAGAGTGGAAATGAAAACAGCCCAGAGAGGCCCACATAGACCTTAGGACTTTCTTGTTATTCCTTGCTTAATTACTGATACCAGCATGTTTCAGTTTGCAGACATCACAGCCCTAGACATAAATAAGAAATAGTCTGATTAAATTCATATATATTGTCCATATGGTACAGTATGTATGTATGTATGTATGTAAGTGTGTACAGTATATATGTGTGTGTGTGTGTGTGTGTGTGTGTGTGTGTGTGTGTGTGTGTGTGTGTTTGTGTAATTACGTTTCCATTTGGTTTGAAAGGCGGTGTTGTATTTTTTTTTGGTTTTGTTTAGTTTAGATTTTGTTCTTCCATATTTGTGATAGGATAAAGAAACCGTTCCTCGAGGAATCTACGTTGACGGTTGCCACTATTGATTTTCTCTCTCGCTCTCTCTCTCCCTCTTTCAACTCCTCTGCTGACAGAATAAATGAATTTAGAGGTGGGTATTGTTCAGAGAAGCTGTCCACAGCTGAATGCTAATGCATCTTGCGCTGTAGCTCAACACAAACCACAGAAAGGGACTTTCATGAGAGGAGGCCGAGGAAACATCTGATGACTCACAATTAACGTCAAAAAGAAAAACAGAAAAAATTAAACATGATTCAACGTTAACGGTTCAGACATTCTTTGGCATTCCCTTTGCACTACTTTCTAAATGTAACACAATGTTCCAGCTTTATATGTTGTTCATTGTATTACAGCATTTTTAAAGTTCCAATTGATACCACTGTTGGAAATTGTTGCATCAATCTGGTTAGTTACTCAAGAACTCCATGATACTTATAAATTGATGGTTTTGTAAAATACAGTGAATTAATCAATTGACCTCGTTCTCTCTCTCTCTCTCTCTCTCTCTCTCTCTCTCTCTCTCTCTCTCTCTCTCTCTCTCTCTCTCTCTCTCTCATTGGGTGGTTCTGTTCGTGACCCCCATTATAACACACACACATATACACACACACACAAACACACACACACACACACACACACACACACACACACACACACATACATATATATATATATATATATATATATATATATATATATATATATATATATATATATATATATATACACACTATTGATTGTTATTATGAAACAGTGTGAGTTAAGGAAGTTTTGACCCCTGAGACACTATAACTTTAAGACAAGGCAATGTGTACAGTGGGTTTTATTTTACACCCCGTTGCTGTGGAGCTATCTCCAGCAAGACCTGTGTAAAATAATTACTGCCTGCAACAATCTAGCGATTTATGGATCAGAGGGCATTTACAGTCTTCTCACTCCTTATCCTGTGAGAATTACAAAAAAAAACACAAGGAAAAAGGAAAACGGGGAGAAAAATGTAGCAAGAAGAGAAAGGGTAGAGAGAGAAAAAGAAAGTGACATTCATTCAAACCTCCAGTACCAGCTGGTTTTGTTTGTTTAGTTTTTTGCACATTTTATTATTGTGTCTATTGACTTACGAGGCCCACAACTTGGTAAGTGACATGTGCAGTCCAGCAGTACATTCTAAGAAGTGTAATTAGTTTTGACAGTGAATATTGATAGGGGTTCCTCTAAAACCGTAACCCATAACGCTTCAGTATGAAAACACTGCACTGTTGCTGGTGGAAAGAAATAGCACACACTTGTCAAATTGAATGACAGCATCTATAATGTTAAATGTCTCTGTGGAATACATTACTTCTAATCAGTATTTGGGCTATCGTGTGCATTAATTTGCAGCCACAGTCACTAATCACATATAGACCGATTAATGGCTGACTTTGGGATGTTTGACGTTGATTTCCAGTGTTAGAGGTTCTCATGAGACAGTTGTTTGCATCTACCTCCAATTTGCCATTTACCCAGCAGCTAACTGCTTTACTGTAGACTTAATCACAACATTTTATTAATATTAGCACTAGGATTGGCTAATGCAGAAGGATTTATAAGATGTTGTTTTACAAGAAGAGCTCTCAGTATTCCAACCCAAATGTCGATGCCAGCATAATACATTGACAGAACCTGGAATAAGAGCATTGTGTAAATCTCAGAGTTTAAATGTTATACAAGACTTAAATAATGAATCACATTCTAATCATCAGTAGAAGGGCAGAATCCATTAACTTTTTTGTCCCTGAAATCTACTAATATAAATCTTTACAATTTGACACTTTTTCATTTAATTTAATAACGCCAAATCAAATGTACCAAATATTCTCCACAAATAAAAGTATTATATTGGAGTATTACATTTCCATTGCCAACTTATATATTAAAACCATCATAGCATAAGTGTTTCAGGCTAAATCTGGAAGAATATTAATGGTTTTCTTAGTTAATGGAATGAGAAACAGGGGGCCAGGACTCATTGTCCACCCTATTATGTATGTATTACTCAGTTTTTGTAATTAATTGATATATAACTAAGTGCTATGACGATAATCATTTCCCAGTAACAAAGTGGCGATGTTGATGTGGGGCATGGGGACAACAAAACAGGGATTATCATTTTTAGCTTTCTCTTGTTGGGAAAAACTAATATCTGTATATGGAATTTACTTGCACGATGCCTAAAAAGATCACAAGGTGGTATGTGCGAGCCAGTTTTTGACAATGCAAATTAAAAAGGGAAGATGCATTGTATGAAGCTTGCATTGCCTGACGTGTTTTATTTTTATTTATAATATTTACAGGTATGTAAATCCTCCCAAACAAATATATTTTGTCTCTGTACATGTTGTGAACAAAAATTATAATGTCAAAGTGTGTTGAAATATTACATGTGGATTCATGTGGGTTTCAAAATGGATGCCGTAGGCAGTAATCTTGTGCAGGCTTTGCATATGAGGTCGGCTAAAATATTTTTATTTCATTAGTAAGGTATGTGTGTACTTTATTGCTGAAGTCATTGAAAATGCTGTAAATGTCAGGTTTTTAATAATGCAAATTAAAAAGCTTGCATTGCCTGACATGTTTTATTTTTATTTTAAATATTTACAATTAAATTGAGCTACAAAAATGGAGGCATCGATGGGGTGGGAATTGTTGTAAGTTGGAGATAGCTTTCACACAAGCAATCTGACTGAAACATCTACACAAGAAAGGAAAGGATTGAGAGAAAGGCTCTGCTGGAACAGGTTATACAGAGAGAGGTTATACTCCTCAATAATGTGATCCAAGAGCAGCTGCTAGCTCTATTCTCAGATATGCCCCTTTTTTAGGCTTCATTCGGCTCCTATCGGTCTCACTCGGCCATTGAAAGGTTTTCTCTGCTTTTTCCATTGAAAAAAATGCCTAAAGACCTGTGCTTTATGTCTTTTTGATGATGTTGAACAGGTTCCGACATCAGACTGGAAAGGGAAAATTGTAATGTCGAACCTGGTCCAATATAGGACAGCAACGGGTTAAGCTTGAAAAGGAGAGGACTTTCTTGAGAGAATGGAGTACATGCATGGAAGATCTTCAAATTGAAGTAAGGGGACTTTTATATCAGTTATGTATAGATAAACTAACTTCATTGTGTGAGTACCTTGAAATTGTTGGACAAGATTACAGTGAGGTGAAAGAGAAAAATAGTCTGTACAATGCTATTTAGACCATTCTGAAGCATAAAAGTTAGAAGACCAAGGGGTTGCCAACATGTTAGCAATGAAAGACAAGATGAATGAGTTAATAAATGCAGACCTGGCTATTGCTACCACTGTAAACAAAACACATTCAGAAGTGTACCAGATCGCCAACCCATTCCTAGAATACAAGACACACTGAACAACTTCAAAGGGAACACATTGTTTTCTTTACTAGATCAGGGCAAAGCCTATCACCAAGGTTTCATAGTAATGGAGGGCAGGTCATATACAGCTTTTATAACATCTTGGGGTTTATATGAATGGGATAGAATAGCTTTTGGTTGATGAATGCCCCTGCAGCATTACACAGAGACATTGGGAGAACTAAGAGATGAAATAAGTGTTCCATACCTGAATGATGTCTTGGTTTTCAGCAAGGGTTTTCAGGATCATGTTAATCAAGCAGGTAATCCAGAAGTTAAAACAGAGTGGTATTAAACTAGAACCCACTAAATGTGAGCTATTTAAATGAGAAGTTACCTGTTACTTGGGTATAATTGTATCAGCTGAGGGGTGTAAGATGGCCACCAGTAATGGGTTACCTCAACTTCTCCCAACCATTCATACTTCACACAGACGCTTCTCAAGAAAGGCTAGATGCAATTTTATATCAGCGTCAGGGAGGAAAGGTGAGAGTAAATAGCATTTGGATCTAGGACACTTACTCCTCCAGAGTGAAATTATTATTACCACTCAGGGAAGTTGGGGTCTTTGGCACTTAAGTAGGCCATTACAGATAAGTTCGGAGACTACTTGTATTATGGTCCCTCATTTGTAGTGTATAGTGACAATAATCAGCTCACTTAAATACTAACGCCTGCAAAATGTAATGCCACCGGTTACAGACTGGTAGCAGAGCTAGCTGATTTAAACTTTGTAATTAAGTACAGGCCCAGAAAGCCTAATAAAGATGCTGATGTATTATCAAGGATCCACTTTGATATGGAAAAGTATATGGTTGATGGTACAGAGGTAGTTTCAGAAGATGTAATAAAGGTGATCACTACAGCTGTAACAGCTCACTACAAAGGACAAGTTACAAGGTCAATGGCAATTTAACCCTGTTACTTCTGAAGCATAGCTGCTCGGGGAAGTGAAGCCTATAATACAGAAAATTCTCAAGCAGGAACTAAAGCATGCAAAACTGGAAGACCCATTAATAAGCAATGTACTCGGACATAAAACGTTGGATCAAAAGCTAAAGACTCATAAGATGGGTAGCTATGGCACAAGTCTAAGGCTCTCTACAGAGAATGGGACAAGCTTCAAATAGATGAACACAGTATACTGTATTGAGTTAAAGGGTCAAAATCACAATTGGTTTTACCTGAAAAATATCAGGAAATTGTGTATAAATAACTCCATGAAGAAATGGGACCCTTAAGAGTAGAAGAGAGAACAAATGTCATCAGAGACTGGTTTTACTGGCCGTACATGGCTAAAGACATAGAGCACTATATCACACATGAATGCTCCTGTGTGAAACGGAAAAGGCCAAGCAGGGAAGTTCAAGCGCCTCTCAAAAGCATTGTTACAGCCTATCCTTAGTAATCAATAGATAGTTAGTAATCAATAGATGATCTCTATCTTGAACGCTGTAAAGGGGGTTATGACTATACCCTGGCCATGGTGGATCACTTTACAAGGTTTGCACAAGCTTTTACCACCACTGATGAATTTGGCAGAACAGAAGCAAATTAGATTTGCAATGATTTTGCATTGAGATTTATCTCCCTGACAAGAATGACCAAGGTGCTGAATTCGAAAATGAACTGTTTAAGCTGTTAAAAAAATGGTGTGGCATGGCTGGCTCATGTAAAACATCATACCACCCTCAAGGCAATGGTCAGGTCGAAAGATTTAACAGAATCTTGCTGTCAATGCTAAGGACTTTAGAGAACGGGCAAAAAGCTAACTGGAAGGAGTACTTGAATACAGTTTTGAATACTTACAATTGCATAACATGTAGCACAACAGGATACTCTCCATTTCATGTGCTCTATGGCAGATCACCACGACTTCCTATAGACTTAGTGTTTGATTTAAATGGTGAAAAAGGGGCTGTGAACTATACAGAATATGTAAAACAGTGGCAGCAATAAATGAGGGATGCTTACAACATTGTGAACAAGAATGCTGCTGATGCTTCTAGCAGAGGGAAAAAATACTATGATCATTGAGCCAATGCAGCAGAACTACAAATTGGTGACAGAGTACTTGTTAAAATCTGACTGAGATGGGGAAGGGATAAAATGTACACTGTTGTCCAGAGAAAAGGTGAAAATAATTATGTTTATGAGGTGTCACATGAGAATGGAACTGGGAGGATTGATCACCCTGTCAGGCTCTTAATGGCTATTGGTGGAATAAGGTGCACAGTGAGAAGAATAGTGGTGTTCATGGGTTATTTGAGGTTCATGTTAAAAGGAAATTTTGAATAACTGGTTCTGAATGTTATAAGGTCTTATAGTAATCTTGTTAATGTGTCTGAAAATTGCATAATGTCAAGGGATGACAGTAAACTTTGCAGGGGAGAGTGTGGGGCACAGGTACAACAAAATGGGGGGTATCATTTTCTTTTAAATTTCTCTTGTTGGGAAAAAGTAAAAAAGTATTAAGTGTATAATACATGTGGGTCTCAAAGTGAATGCCATAGGCAGTAATCTTGTGTAGGCTTTGAATATGAGGTTGGCTGAAATATGTTTATTTCAATATAAAGGTAAATGTTACTTTGTCCTATATGTGTGTACTTTATTGCTGAAGTCACTGAAAATGCTGTAAAATGCCAGGTTTTTGATAATGCAAATTAAAAAAGGGAAGACACATTGTTTGAAGCTAGCATTGCCTGAAGTGTTTTATTTTTATTTTAAATATTTACAGTTAGCCTGTGCAACATTGACTTGTCTTCAATTAGTCACATTAATCCCAACTGTGCATCAATTCAAGTTTACAAGCAATATCCAGGCAAATAGACTCTGATTGAGATTAAAACTACAGGCAGTCTACAAGAATGAAGTTAATACTTCAAGTTACAAGATACTAGTATATATATATATATATATATATATATATATATATATATATATATATATATATATATATATATATATATATATAATATACAGATTAATATATACGTAAAATTAAATATTTTAAATTTTAAAACAATGTCTAAGCCGCAAAACTATCCTTTGCATTTTAATGATTTCTAAAACGTTATCAGCTGTGATCTAAAATGATTGTTTTGATAGATTAGGCAAACAGAATCTAATATTGTTTTATTAAGCTTTGTGTGTCTCATTAGTCTCATAATTAAGCCTGGGATAGAGATGTGATGACAAATGTGATTTAATATCCCCTTAAGCATAAACATTGAAATGATTTAGCAGTATTCAGATGCTTACAGATATTTCACAATAATGTGTCACTTTTGCCACACTTGTCTATTCTTTGGCATGCTTGCTTCATGCTTTCGCTATGCTTTACTAAACATGGTTATGCTTTTGTCATGCTGTACTATGTCTTTATAAGCTGGTTAGTGCACCTTACTTTAATGAATCCCTTTGTAAGTCCTGCACCTTTGGATTGCTCTGGACTGGCTGGTATAGTTCAGCTCAGCTACCATCTGCTATGAAACAAGCTAAGTTTAGTACATGTGTGTTACATGTGTCTTGTATGAAATCAGAAAATATGCTGTACTATGTGTAATTTGGAAAAATTTAAAATAAATTATTAGTGTATTATTATACTGAGAATTGCCTTGCAGCCCAAGGCTGCCCTTGTACCTCTTCCAACAGAATACACATCTTCTAATGCATAATAAAGAAAGACTATAAAAAAAATGTAATATCCAATGTACACAGAATGGAACACACATCACTGGATATAGTATTTTAATATAATCTCGCAAGTGTATGACCAAATCAAAGAAAAACTGATCAACTTGTTCTTAAGTAAGAATACAGTTAGGGGCTAATTGACTTCCCTTGCATCTGGTCCATTGGTTTCAAACAGTGAGTGACCAATGATAGCACAAGCTGGCAGCATGCATTCAAAGGCATCACCCTGGAAATGTCTGTAACTCTGTCCACCCCACCAAAACGAATACCTACCCCTGGAAAGAACAATTGACTTAATCGCACTGACAAACTCAGACTGCCAGGAAAGTAAAGCCAAGAGCGACTGCAATTAAAGATTCTTCTGAGAAACTAACGGTGTTCACAGATCTTGATGCTTTCTGAAGCTGCCAAGAACCACAAGTTCTTGTAGATTCATGTTCCCTTCTTCCTTTGTCTTATCTCTAGGCATGTTTCCATGGGGAAAAAAATTGTACCTATCCTTGGAGCTTTATAAGGGTGTGTGACAAAGTGGCTGAGTGGATGCAGGTGCACGGGTGATGCAGTGCGGTAATGAAAAAGACAGAGAGGTTTAATCCGGTTTGGAAAATGGGTCTTTTTATTTTTGTATCCAGGTCTGGTGACCAGTAACAATAACAGTAAACAATAATGGGTTTTGGAGACCCAAACAATAATAATAAACAACACATATCCGCCCCACAATTGTATATACACAGTCACCAGTCCTGGGTGCGTGCAGTAATGCGCGTGGTGGGTGATACAGTTTATTAGTGACAATGGTACAGTGCTGTTCCAGGTTAGTGCTGGCCCTTGGTGACAGCCCTGGAATCATGTTTATCTATCTAGTAATATACAACATGACAATTACAGACAAACAAAACACTCACATAAGTTTTTATTCCTCACAGGGTTTCTCACAGTCCTTACAGTGCAAAAAGCTTTTAAACAGATACATTGCGTCAACCCCTATTTATACCGTCACTCATGACCCCTTGATAAACGATTGCAGCCGCTCCTCCAATCCGAGGCTGCCACATCATTTCCCTTCCAGGTCAATGAGTTAGTGTACTGAAGCTCCATCTCTTTTCTACATGACCGACTTCCTTTAAACTTGTTTAAAATTGTTTGAGATGTTTGGAGATCAACGCAAGCCACTGCGAGTGGAATTGGGCACTGTAACCCATTCTACAACTGCAGAGCAATATACTGCAACTTCACTGTCCCTGAAACATTCAGGGTAGAGAATTGGTGAAGGCCCTGTACACTGTATAGTTCATTGACAATTTGGCCTGAACGTGAATTTTTGGATCATAAAAAAGAAGGAGCATTAAATTGATAAACTGCAGTGCTAAACCAGTACAAGTCCACAAGAAAGTACAGAACATTAGGAGTAATATGGTGATTACTGGGCACTGTGGAAAAACTGTATAATTGTTGTAAGTTCCACCTTTTTTCACCTTGACTATTAACCTGCTGTAACAATTGCCTTGAAATCCCAACCACCCTCCAGCTTTGAAGTTAAGCTCCATATAATAGGGTTTCACATTGCTAGGTACTTGGAAATAAGACAAAAAAAAGATAGAAAAAAAAGTTAAACGTCCTGATGTACTAGATATCTTTAAGTAACAACAGTTGGTTTGCATTACAGTGGAAACTTGGGGAATTTGTTGGGTTTTATTTTTATTTAATTTTTTTTCAGAATAAATGTACCATTTAAACAAATGTTCATGAAATAAATCTTTCTTTTAGATTTACCATGCTAGTAGTCTGCAGATTTCCCAATTCAGTTCTCTAAATTATTTTTGCGTTTGTCTATCACTATATATGCAGCCCACAATATAAATGCAGCATGTATTATTATTATTATTATTATTATTATTATTATTATTATTATTATTATTATTATTATTATTATTATTATATATCTTGTGATTACATTTTTTGGTGAAACAATGGAATGTTTTTACTTTCTTTCCCATTTTCCCTTTGTAACTGTAAAGATTACAAAACTTTCAGCAACTTTTAACTTAAATGCATTGAAAAATGCAGATTAAACCCAATCTGATGTGTAATTTATAATTCACAGCAGTGACTGTTACGATGCAATTCATTATTAATGGAACTGCATTTAAAACAAGGTCACTCTTGCACGATTAAAGCAGATACATTAAAAATATAATAATGATTTGCGCAATCATAATTAGCATCAAGGGCATAACAGTTTATTTGGCTTTTGCCAGCATGTGGTAACATAATACCTACCCTTTACACTACTATTACATTTAATTACAGTAACTCATCTTGTTATGCCTGAACCTTTTTACACAAAAAATCTGGCTTATGACAATTTCTATTAAAGGGATTGGCAGCAAAGAATCTTGTAGCAGGACCTTTATGCGTCCTTCTACAGACACGCTGATTCTTTCTAACAACAGCCATTTGGTGCAGCAAGTTGCTGCAGGAGGGGTCATCGATGCAGATACACATGACTATAAACCATAACTACAAATGAGAAAAAAAAGAATGCTTGAACAGGTAGTAAAACTGAAAGAAACATTTCGACTACACATCAAAAAGGGTTTTCAGAAAACGTTCTTTTAATATTTGACTACATGATAAAAAATATATAGAACAGTACATAATGGTACAATATACAGTGAAGATGAAGTCTTGAATCTGCTTGTGGCGTCACTGTTAACTGCTTTCCCACAGACCATTTTTTTAATTGTCGCCATTTTTAGCTCTAATCTTGAGTGGACTGCGCTGATCTGAAGTTAGCAATTCAGTTTCAGAGTTCTTTGGGTGGTTCAGAAATGTATGCTTCCCTCAACAATGCTACTAACACAGTGACAGAGACATGGCACATAATTCAAAGTATGAATAAGAAAGCTGTACAGCGTGCTCCTAACAATGCTCCCATTTCTTGATTTTTTTAATTTAAAGAAAACAAATATTTAATTCACAGATGTCAGAAGTATTTTTTTTTTTGTATTGTTTCTGTTTGTGACTCACAATTGTTGTAGTTGTTTTTTCTGTCCCTTTCTGAGCTATAGTCTCTTACACCTGTTCTGTTCTTTGATGATGGTTCTGTCATCATCTACCTCGTTTTCAAATAACTGGGTCCTTCCAATGATACATCTACATACACACATATACACAATAGCTTTTATCAGTCAAAGTCTGTTATGCACATTTAAAGCACCAATGCAACCACAGACAGTTTATAGCCGACACAATACGAAGTAAGCTCTCTTATCTCAATCTTTGCTTTTACTAAATGATATTCAATGCAAGTACAATGCAACGGCTCAGTGCTGTGGGGCCAGGGGCACGTTGATATCTTGACACAAAAATTATATGGTCTAGTATAGCCTATTGAGTTGAGTTGGTAATGCTATGGTCTGTTAATTGTTCTGCTGGGGCTTCTTCAGAGTAGTACACTGGTGCTACAACTGCTGCTGAATCAATACAGTGGGGGCTATAATTTGATTCTATACATGGAGCAGACATTAGCGCTGCTGTAGATCTAACTGTAATTTAGACTGAAGTGTTGTCATTTAGACATAAGTGACTTGAATCATACCCTTATTATTGCTGTTTAGCAGCGGGATAGAGCATCTGTACATTTTCAGTTTAGTTCTGTGCAACTCTAAAGCCAAGTTTCTTTGCATACAAACGTACAAGCTGGAGAAATGTTTTGGGATTGCGAAGGTGCTGCATGGCCTATCAAGGCCCATCCCTCACTGGTTCCTAAAGGTGTAGCATCCATTTTTATCCATTTTCTTCAATATCTTTTTTTTTTTTTTTTTGTGCCTGTTTTATTTTGCTTTAATTCAGGATATACAGATTTTTCATATCCAACATTGTAGAATAAAAAATAAATAAAAAAGCATCAGGTCAAGTCTCCCAATTGCAGCCAAAACATTGGAGTGATACTCAGCTACAGTTTGCAATCACCTGTACATTATCCAACATTCATTCAGAGAGGTCTCTACTGCATGAAACGAGCTCCCTGAAACCTCACCTCTGAGGCTCTGAGTGTTTTCCAGGGCCTTGCCAAAACAGTTTACAGCTCCTGTGCCACGGCCATCCTTATTGTCTGTCCGGATTACACTCAGCTACAGTGCAGATGCCATTTTCTGAATTGTGAAGGGGAACTTAGATGCTATGTGAAAATCTATCCTGACAGTGTTGTTTTAAAGGCTCTCCCTTCTTCCCCTACCACTCACAGACAATCAATCCTGCCTCAGGGAAAGCATGACTGTCATCAAAGCTGCTGGAGAAATCACTGTAGGGTTACACCTCTTAGGTAAGACTTATGAGAGTCAAGCATACTAACATTCAGATTAATTTGTCTAGGGGTTTCTACCTCTTGAGCCCAGTTCCCTGGGCTTTGCTGTATAAAAGGCAAGAGCAGTAAGATGTGAGTTAGTTAGTTAGTTAGTTAGTTAGTTAGTTAGTTAGTTAGTTAGTTAGTTAGTTAGTTAGTTAGTTAGATGAAAATAGATAACAAAGATGTATCCAAGTTTCAGAAGATCTTTAAGAAACTGCATATACAGTTATATTGAAAAGATTTAACATTCTTCAGATTGATCGTATATATGAATCATGCCTTTATTGCATTTAGGATTGATTATTGATTATCTCAGCTACATTTTCTCTTACAATTTGAGTAGAACATTTTGAGCTCGCCCCAGAATCTCTGCAGAGACGGATTGTGAAGTGATGTAGTTATCTGACCACCGAACTCATTTCACTTGTGACCCGTGATATTAACGAGAGCTTTAACAGCAAGTGATTTTCAAACTAAATGTTTTAATTAAATCAATCTGTTAATGCTTTGAAATCGAGTCGATGACGTCGTTAATGAACACAATTCTCGTTAAAAATCTAAATTGTCGCAGGTTATGTACATCACTTCCTGTATCAACGACTAAATAAGGGAAACTCGTTAATCCAAATCCATGGTAACGAGATAAAAAAATGAGATGGGATGTTGGTGTGGTTCAGTTTTGCGGACCATGGGGGAGCTTCTGTTGCTAGGGATACCAGCAAGCTGAGAGCAGAGTAAATAAGCACTGAAAACAAGGGGACTGGAGAATCTGCCCTTCAGACTGCCTATGCCATATTCTGATGTTAGTATTCTGTTCTTTTTGTAAATAGTGTAAATAAACCACGTCTTCATTCCCTGGAAACCCTTTGCCTCCCTGTTTAATTCTGTGCAACCACAAAATAAACCATAAAATAAAGATTGATTGATTGATTTACACATCATACAGGCCATGATGGCAATGCAGGAAGCATTTGGCGACAAACTGAATGAAAAATGCTGAGGTAAAATTAGAAGAAACTAATATAAGTTGACCAGCATTTTGGCAAATGTCTTCATTAGTTTAACACAAATGATAGAATTAGCCAAAACACTGGTCAACTTTATTAAATAGTTGTACTGTCGCAGGTACAGTACAGCGCATGTATAGAGCAGCTACACATCTGATGCAATGCGGTTAAACTTTTAAAAAGAAATTTAATATAATTTAAAACCTTACATCCACTGTCCTCTTTTACCCAGTGGCTCATGCATCTGAAAGACACACAAAGGCTTTTATTTTGGAAGGTTGATAACCCTAATTTAATCAGTTAAATTTCCTGCATTGCCATCATTGCCTTAAAGCTTTTAATAAACCGGTTGTCAGCTGGAATGAAGGAAGATAGTAGAGGCCTGTCACTGAAATCATCTTTCAGTGCTCGCAGAACTCATTTTATTGTAGCCCTCGCACACCGATTCACTTCCTGCCAGTCTCTGAGGTGCATCTTAAACGCTGCTGTGAGGCGAGATAACACACCAGATCCCCTGATTTGGCTTTTCATCAAAGACTTCCCTGATTTCTTGTATGATGATAAAAAAGTGAACTAAATAATAACAACTTGTAAAGCTGTGTAGTATAACACATAACAAGTCAGCCAACATTATAAAAAGTGACAGTAATTCAAGTGCAGCATTAACTAACATGTTTCCAATTGCTTTTTGCTACATTAATGTGATGTATTTATGAATTTATATTGAATCTAAACTGAACATTAATTAAGGGAGAGTGCCTGTCAATGAAGGCGCGAATGTCTGGCAGTTGACTGAAACTTTAGTAATGCATCCCATGATGAAGTCTAGGTCAACAGCTAGCTTCCATCGACTATTCCTTGGAAAGGTTTGATACCTGGACTCACCAAACTTCAATTCCTTGGCTAGTGTTTAAGCCACTCACTTACTTGCAAGACTCGCAAGACCATCGAATCACTTAAAATGGCAAGTTCATCCAATTGCTAGTACTTTCCTGTTTTGAGTGATCACCTCAAACAAATGTGCAATTATCCCATTTGAGAATCGCTGAAACCCTGGTTGGATAACTGTTTGTCCAATAAGGGGGGAGGTTCTATCAAAATCATAACAGCATTTATCTAGTTCAATTCCCGAAGATATATATATATATATATATATATATATATATAATATATATATATATATATATTATATATATATTATATATATATATCAATTCTTAAAAGAAGAATCTTTGAATGGATACGGTAGGTGCGGAGAACAGGGAAATATGGGCCATAAATAGAAACCGATGAAACCGGTTGAAACCGCTAGTCCACTCGTTCCATGATAGTTCCATTACAGCAGTTTAGCTTGACAGGAACAATGAATGGTGCTACACATTGTTGTCATGTTCACTGGCCCAAACACCACAAATGGACTTTAAAGCAGTGTAACAAAGTGCCCGCCCCTGTGTATTATCTGTTATGTGTTGCGTGTGGTGTGTTTAAATGTTGGTGTATAGACATTGGTACACGGGATATAAACGGGTCTGTGTAACACGAGTGTTTAAAAATGTATATGTGTATTTAGGCACGAGGATTGCACAGCACTTCACGTGCAAGTAAAATGTAGTAATATGTGAGCACGGGGAATTGCACTTTATTAATTCACGTGCTGGGATTCAAGTGAATAATTAATTGGTAATTGAATCCCAGCACAATAGTATATATAGATGCACGTTGTCACATACTGTGGTGGGGTGTTCGGTGAGCGGAGAACGGGATTGGAGACGGAGGAAATAAGCAGTAGTAGTAGTAGTAATGATAAGAGGAGAAAGTATCCGCTCACCGTGTTTGTCAGTGTCTGTGCGTGCACCGTTTTGTTAAGTTTAGTCTGTTTTCGTTTGTCTATTTATTTTGGCGTAGAGTGCCGTGTCCTGTGTTTTTCGTGTTTGTGTAAACCTTTTATTTGGTATTAAACCGGCGCCAACAGGCGTCTTCATCACTTCATTTCATCCGTCCTGTGTTTTGTGTATTGCCTTACCTTTCCTGGTTCTGACGCCGCCCACTTCGGCCGTCTCTGTGACAAGCAGCTACAAAGAAATGATAATCTGTGTTTGCCAAGTTTTCAGTTCTGCCATGCCTCCAGACCTGCACCCTAACAAACCATTTTATAAATCCATATCCATGCACCTCACATCCACACCTCCGTGATTTCATATTTAGAATGATAATTTTCAGAGTAACACATCTCAGCATGAATGAAGGGTTTTACAAATAAAGTTCGATTTTGGTAAATCTACATAGTTTTTAATGCACAGTATGCAAATTAACCACTTGCTATGAATACAGTTACTT
Organism: Polyodon spathula; assembly: GCF_017654505.1. Taxonomy (NCBI): domain Eukaryota; kingdom Metazoa; phylum Chordata; class Actinopteri; order Acipenseriformes; family Polyodontidae; genus Polyodon; species Polyodon spathula. Next base: position 7,084,997 of record NC_054543.1, read on the forward strand.
GAATATTCAGAAGAAAAGGCTGACTGAGGTTGAACAGGGAAGGGCATTATAGGAACATACAGTATACATACATCAAGAAAATGTGTGATAAACACATCATCAGTATTGAATTAGAGTATAACATCCTTTTGAGCTTTTTGTAACACATTTAATATAATAATCTATTAGCATCTTGGCTTTTTCGTAGAGAGAGATCTCTGGAAAAAAAAACAACATAATCAGCCAGTTCAATCTGCATGATCAAATGGATGTGCCCACTAATTAACAAAAGTTACTTTGCAGGACATCAAAATTATTTCTGCTTTTTCTTTTTTTTTTTTTATTTAGTAGTCGCCAATTGTTTTTATAATTTTCTCCCAATTATTTTTAGGCTCAGCTCACCGCTACCATCCCCGCATTGACTCAGGAGGGCAAAGACAAACACACGCTGTCCTCCGAATCTGTGCCATCAGCCGACCGTTTCTTTACACACTGCAGACTCACTATGCACCACCGCAAAGCTACAGCATCAGAGGACAACACAGCTCTGGGCAGCTTACAGGCAAGCCCACAGGCGCCTGGCTAAGCTAGGTTGCTGGTGCGCTATGAGCCAAGGACACCCTGGCCGACCTAAGCCATTTCCGACTTATGCATGGCATTCCTGCATGCCACGCAGAGCGTCTTTACCAGAAGTGTCACTTAGGAGCCCACCCTATGCTTTTTCTTTGAACATCATCTACAGAAATATAACTACTTAAATAATATATTCCTTCACATTTTTTATTAACACAAATCCTAGGTCTTCCTGAGATAATGCCCTAGGTAAGCCAATACTCACACACTATTGCAGCAGACAGCTGATTTTATATTTTAAAACTCAGAAATAGATTTTCTAGACTTTTGAAAAGGACTTGACAATTTAAGGGGCTTCAAAGCATTATATTCTATGTCAAACTTGAAATTGTCTAAATGAGTCTGAATTAAGTTACATAACTTTAATTAAACATAATTTCTTAGTCAGTAAGTATTTGTCAGTAGTTTCTCTGACACATTTATTAGTGAGGTTCCACTTTTAGGTATCTTGTCTTATTTGAATGATGGGGTACACCTTTGTTTCACTTGTTCAATCACATATCAATCATATTGTTCATCGCCACTACTTAATTAGAGCAGCCATGGCTAGAGGTATGCCTGGGATCCAACATTAAGATTCAGTTCAACCTTTTCTGGAAGTCCTGGTAGTTTGAATTCATCTGAAGGTTTTTCTTCTGGATTTCAAAAATCTAAAGCTCAGAGGGTAATGACTCCTCATTGAATTTTATTGTCTGAGACAATCAATAAAGCAATAAAGGATTGTGTGTGTCTTGAGTAGATATTTAATTCTGATTAAAATAAGAAAACATTTGTACTTAATTATATTTCAAATAACTGTTGCATTATTTTTTTCTGGGCTGTTAATGTATGTGCTTTGGTCTTATTAAATGTTCTGCAAGAACAGCCCGGAAAAGCATTGCAATGTCAATCGGAGTCCAGTCTGTTATATAAAAGGAAACACTCCTAAACACTGTTATACACACTGAAACATGAATGACACTTGGATGGCTCCCAGTAATAAGACCAGAACAGTAGAAAGAAAAACAAGAAGTCTGGGCTTACAGCCTCCCAGAGAATGTGATTTTCCAGAGAACAGGAAAACTATAAAGTGAAGGAGTAATCAGGAACCGAATAGCCTGCTCATGTTAATTCCCCACCCTTTGCCCTGAAGTCTCTATCAATTTTAAAGGAAAGGCATCACAGATGTCCTGATAAGTGTTTTACTGTCGTGGTGGCCATGGCAACAGCAGATCAAGATTAAGTCCTTTTTCTGCTTTGACCAGTATTGATGGTAACAGCACGGTTTTGTTGCTGTTTTACTACATTAATATGCAGATGTATTGTATCTGCAACAGAAAACAACAATTTGGAAATGGAGGTTTAGCAAATGCAGTGTGTAAAAGACCATGCCTAAAAGATTGTGTATGTAATTATTGTTTTTGTATTATTGTATCAGAAGCTACATGTGGATCCAACCAATTGGTATTTGTAACAGCTGACATCTGCAACAAAGGATCCTCAGGTGGCCATTGTTAAAAAAAAACTCTAAGTTTTGGTTGTTCCAAATAAACACATCACTGAGTGTTTTTGACATTTTATACAGTGTCGGAATTAAATAGTTTTAAAGCAGTTATTTGGTAGCTTTAAGATATAATTCAGGCTGATTCTTCAAAATGTAACACTGTGGCTTCTCACTGCTATGCGCTACTCCATCATTAATTAATAACGCATATGGAGCAGTAGTTTGAGGGTTATAAAAAGGCACCTACACTGATCCAAGCTAGTACGGGGAAGTATGTAGATGTGCTTATTGAGAATGTATGCAGGCACTCAGCCACACACTCATTTCCAGTGCACAGAACCGATGCCAGGGCTGTGTTAGTATGCCTGGTGATCACACACCATAGTGACACTGTATGGAGGGTGCAGGGAAATAAGGCTGGTATGGGGAACGGGCAACTGGACCCTCTTTCCCAGCTTATTGCCATGCCGGATATTTGCATATTACTATTATCTGGCAACCTCACCTGATGCAGTTTATCTATTCATTAAAATGACTCCATCAGGGTGTTATTAAGCATTACATCAAATCAGGGTTTATGGGTTTACAATACTTAATATAGACTCTGCATAGCCCCTGAGTGCTTTGAGAAGTGTAGGTTGGACTGTACAAATTGCCAGAGTTGGGGTAACTTGCTACTTAAGTAACGCGTTACTGTAATAATATTAATTGTCAATAACGAGGTAATATAAAGCTTTCCATTTTTATTCTGAGCAATAATATTGCAGTTACTTTCTGCAAAAAAAGAAACAGCTACATTAGGGATCTTCTCTTTTTAACCCTGATGCGTCAGACTGCTCTAATGTTAGTCCCTCACCACCGATGACACAATCTCTTCCGGGATGTCTCACAGCAATAATAAGCCATGGGTCAATCAAATCAGTCTTTCTGAGCCTTGTCCTTGACTAAGGCTAGACACAAGGAACAACAAAAAGGGTATCCCGGCATGCTAAATTTTGATGATACGCTTCAAAAACACAGGAAACACGTCTACTACCGCGTATTGTGAAGTTTAACAGGACAAGATCGAGAGGAGGCTTGCTTGACTGTATGTACCACTTTTATTTGTTTGTTTGTTTGCTTGCTTACACAGTGGTGGTCCCATTTATTGCATCACTCCATCATTTTTATATTTACTGCTTTAACACCATATAGTCTATATTGTTGTTGTTTATATGCCAAAAATGAAATGTATTTATACAACAAAAAATTGTAAAAACATGTTTGACACATTGAAATAAATTACTAGATGTATTTAGGGTTAAAAAACTGTTTTGCAGGAAAGACAAGAGAAAGAAATGCAGCGATTAATATGTAACAAGTAACATAACACACTACTTTCATTATTAAGTAATAAGTAAGGGCATTATATATATATCTGAAGAGATGAGTAGCAAGTAATAAGTTACCGGTACTTTTTTCAGTAACATGCCCAACTCTGCAAATTGCTTCTCCATCCAACTATTGTATTTCAAAGGAAGCAGTCCATACATGATATTGTGTTATTAAAGACAGTGTTGCAGAAAATGGCTTGTTAATGACAGTGGATACATGGTAGAATTATATTACAGAGTGCATTGGTGAAAGAGCTGAAGAACATCCTAATTTTATATTGCAACCAGGGAACAAGTCCAATATGCCAATGGATTCCCATTCCTTTTGTCATTCACCACTCCAATAGATGAAGCGATGATGTACTGTACATTATTATTGATCTTCACAAAAAGTTTAACCAGTGATTGCAGAAATCTTTTTGATTACAGAAAATTTAAACCAACAATAACCGTATTTATTGGACTTTTTTGTAGACCTTTTTTTTTCAAACAAAACAAGACAAACTGTTTTATTCTGAACCTTTTGGGAGGAAAAAGAAAGAAAGAAAGAAAGAAAGAAAGAAAGAAAGAAAGAAAGAAAGAAAGAAAGAACTGTAGAAAGTACTGCAGTGGCATGAAACACATTTAAACATAACATGTGTGTCTGTCCCTGTGATGATCAGAAAAAATAGGTGTGTCATAACCATTCAATAATGCATCTATAACTGTGTTATAAGAGATGTTATTAACAGCAAACTAGAAGAACATGGGACAAAGGTATTTATAATAAATAGTACAATTGCTTTATTACTTGCCATCAGTCTGTACACTAGTAACACTAGAATATTAAATGTTAATTAACTGATATTCCTTGTTATTAATTGTCAATACTTACTAACATGTTGGCCATTCATCAACAGTCCAAAGCACCTTTGACCATTGTTCCATAGTCCAATTTCTGTGTTCTTGTGCATATTTTAGCCTTTTAGTCTTGTTCCCCTTTCTTAACAGAGGTATTCTTACTGCAACACATCATTTTAGTCCTGATTTAAAGAGTGACCTTCATACTGTTGATCTGATGGGCAATGACACCTGTGTCTTCTGCCAGTCCTGTTGTCAAGTATTGCTCATCCTTGTTAGACAGCTTTTTGGGTCTTCCGAGTCTTTTCCCTACGATTTGTCAATTCCAAATGATGATTCTCTGTACTTGTTGATTATGCTTCAGGTACCACACCTTGAAAATCAAGTGATGCAAGCTATTTCACTCAATGCTTTTCCTTCTTTATGCAAGTCAAGGTTGTTATAATAGTAGAAAACACTAGTGGAGTCTTTGAGTAAATTGTTTGTGGTCATAATGCATCAGACCAGAAAAATGAAACATGTCTAAGACTTTTGCACAGCAGTATATATATTTAAATATATAAATTAATTTTTACTTATTGCACCCTCTTGGCCCCTGATGTCCCTAAAATCTCAATCTGCATTCCCAACGACATGCTATATCACTTAACCAGGTCAGCTTTGCTAAATAACAAATAAGAAAGTTAAATATTTATCTGAAGAGATGCAAGGGTCTCAATCTTCTAATGTATTAAGATGTTTTATTATTGAATTTTAATTTTTTTTTGGTTTCCAAAAAAGATTGTGGTTAGTTTGGCTTATAGTCTCCAGTGATTATTGCCTTACTGGTGAACCCTCTTCCAAATAGCGGAAATAACCAGAAAATACGGGGGCTTTTTGTCCCCTAACATTCATCAACAGAGGGGAAGGAATTAGGTTTCATCTGATCACAGCAAACGTATTCCTTCACCTTGAGTTCTCAACAGAAGATCCTAAGCAGCATTTGACCTATTTTAAAGCATTCTGTATTCCTCAGTTATTTCAAAGTTATCAGTGCCCTTTTATTGTTCTTCTTTAAATATCACTTAATGCAACATGGTTGAAAGGGGCTTGCAATAGTTTTACTGTGGCGTAGGTTTAGATCTCAGGGCTAATGTTATTATATGTTATTCTAATAATTATTTTGTTCGGAACAATATTATTTTTTGTAACATCAGATGAAAAATATTGTACCTTATTGAGTTTTTTTTTTTTTTTTTTTTCTCAAAGCAGCAGTGTGAAGGAGTCATCTTTGTATCCACCCACCCATAGCTTAATAGTGGACTACATTTGCATTGAAATCTTCATTTTAGAAACCAGTGTGTACGTGTGTTTTATAGCAGAAATAAAGAAAAAATGAATCTTTAAATATGAGATTACTGTAATTACAATACTTGCTAATAAGCAGTCATGTAGAATTATATCTGTCTGGGGGACTGTGCTAATTAAACTCACCAATTGCCATTCTCACTGCCTGTGGAAGCTACATTTCCTGACTGTATTCTCAGCTCTCCTGCACCCAAATAAACAATGCACTGTGAAATTGAAAGAGATAGGAAAACCTTGTAGAACATGCCACAAGCATTAGTGCAGCATGCTAACAGATTCCGATACAGTGTTGACACAGTGTTGGGCTATAAACTTACAAAGAAACGTTCAAGGTGGGAGCGACTGGACTGAGCCGCGTGTATCAGGCGCTGCCCTGCTCATCACACTGTTTAAACCTTGCCAACTGTTGACATTTGGGCAAATGGATTTGTATCAGTTAATTGAATCATTCTCAGCAAGTTTGTCTATCTGCCTGATAACATCCAGCAATTGCCCCGCAACATTAACACTGACAAGGGACTTATGTAAAGACTGAGAGGCAGAAGTATCACATTAAAAGTTGTGTTCTGGACTTGCTGTAGTTTATATATATATATATAGCATGTCCTAACCTACCATAAAAATATTTCAGCACTGGTCTTGCATGTAATATACTCCAGCTGTATTCACGTTGAAGTAGGTTCTTAAAGATAGAAAACCTCAGAGAGACTGTCCCAGCTTTTACCCAAGTGTAGTGTATGATATATGTTTTCTTTATGCATATCTACTATATTATTATGACAAGCTGTGCAGAAAACCTGGCCTGGAGTAACAATGTTTTAGTTATTTTGTTACACTTAATAATAAGTGTTAGTAATTAGGCTTCTTGTATGAAATTGTCTCCCTGATTGGTCAATTAGCCAATTAGGTTTGAATTAATCCATCAGGTGGATATAAAAGAGGCTGCAGGCAGCCAGACAAGACAGAGAAAACTGGTATCAAATTGTTCTGTCACGAGGTGCTGTTCAAAGTGTCACAATAGAGGCAATATCACCAGACATGTGAAACGTCACCTTCTAGGAAATGTGTGCAAACTAAACCAGCTGTCAGATTCCTAAATGTGGCAGGTAGTGTGTCATTAAAGCAAACATTTGGAGATTTTTTTTTAAAGTGAAAGGCATAGATATTTGCAAGCCTTTTATTATGTGTTTTTCCACATATGAAAAAAAACGCAAACATTTCTGGCATGAAATCAAATTCCACTAGCAATAAATACTTTGTATATACATTTATGTAGCAAAATAGGTTTTATGTGGTTATATTGTGGTTGCAAATATGTATAGCTTTACAGTATTTACACTATTTTTTCAGAAATGGGGATTTTTACAGGGAACTAATTATTACACGCTGTTGGGTAAATTTCATGGAAACTGTGTGATCTGTGATAACCGTGAAGAGCATACAGCCTAGCCATGATGTGTCTGATTCAAGACAGGATGTTATTCTTAGCTGAGGTTCTGTTTCGAATCTTTCAGAAACATTACAAAGAATCACAAATAAGACTTCTCAATTGCTCTCTGGTGCCTTATCAACAGCATACAAATAACACATTAGGTTCTGAGTTCTGAGCACATTCGTAATCAAGATAACCAGCATCTTTGAAGTTGATGCAGAGCACATTTATACTTTCTTACTCTCCATGATAAAATGATTGCAATTAAAATAATTGTAATTAAAACACCAATTCTGCAGCAGGCAGGAAGTAACACACATGATATGAATGAATGACACAGTCCTGTTACAGTATACAATAGGCATCTGCAGTAAAAGGATGGTGGACAATGAAACATAATTCCTTGCTTAACGCATTCTAAAATAAAAATGCTTCACCCATAAGGAAATATATCTGCCAATGAGATGCATGCATCATAAACAACCTGAAATAAGCTGCAAATTTCTAGGAATCCAAATGACACATTTAGAATTGAAACCAGTGAGTGTATTTACAAGCACCAGCCGGTTTATTAAAACCAACGCAACATATTATTCAAGTAGTGAGTGTCTTATGACTTTCGTTTACACTTAAAGCAGTTTGATTAACTGGCTTTGTATTAAAGCAGAATGGATTATGTATACCTCAGCACCCAGATCCTCTCCTCCAAACTCAACTTAGTTTTTTAAAGCTGTCTCAATATAGTTCACAATATGGGTTCTCAAAGCCATTTATGGCAAATAAGTATCAAACACTTTCTTTTCAGAAAGGAAAGACTACACTCAAAAAATGAACTTACCTTGGCTGAAATACTCATATCATTTAGGGGTCTATAAGTGGTCTCAAGTTTTTTTCTTAAATGTTCTAATAATTTTAATTGGTGTGCTTTTCCATTTCATTATGCTGTTTCCATTGTCAATTACAGTAAGCCTTTTAAGGGACTGCTGTACACTTTCAGAAGTTTGATTTTAGTACCCCAAAGACCCCAAGGATTACATCTCTTTCAGAAACTTCTCTAAGGCAGTCTGCCTGTTATTCAGTAGCAGACTTCTAGTGTAACGCGAGAATGAATGGAATCCAACCACTGTCTATTAACCAGACACTGTAGAATTTCTCTATTTGTTAAAAAGGACTCTGAATAAAGCTTAAGTTATTGTACATTGATTTTAACTTTGAAAAGATTGGGAATGATAAAGGGGAGTAAAGGGAACCAGAAAAGAGGGAAGAAAGGTTGGAAAAATACCTGGAATAAAGTCTGGTGGTCGGTTTTCTTGTGTGTCTCTCTTAGACAGCAACCCTATTTCTACCCAATAAAAGTAACTGGTTCAACTGTGCTAAACCATAGCGGGATCTCAGTACCACCACTGTTTTTAATTGTATGGGTTATTACAGAAAGAAATACCAGTACACAAGAAGAAGCTCATTTGCACTGTCAAATAAAAGAGTCAACGATTTCAGTGATTTTATTGTTTAGATTAATTGAATACACAGCAGCATTGTGTATACATTGTTTGTTTTTGTTTTTCCCTGTAATTACAGGTATGATGTAATGGGATACCTTACCTTTGACGCTCAGTGAGTCGGGATAGAGTGGATTAAAACCATACTAACGGCAAAAGTTTCAGTGCATTAAACAAATATGTTTTCATCTCTTAGTCCTTTATTTTCTGGCTGATGAGTCAATTTCTTTAATCTTTTTTTTTTTCTTTAAACTGTGAAGCAATTCAGTTTTTGGAGTACAAAACTAGAAGAGATAAAAGGAAGAAACGGCAAATGTTAAACCAAAGGTTGGGATCCGACCCTACAGCATCACAAAACAGTAAATATAATGAATAAAAGAATAATCAGAAATGCGCCTGGACTCTTCACCTGTTGATAATTGTTTTTCTCCTAATTCAATCTCTCCACACCTCCCACCATACGAGAGTCCCTGTAGAGACTCAAGGCTTTGTATTTCTATTCCTCGAGGCCTACCTATTATAACTAGAATTGTGATTTACAATACAATTTCAAATGAGGTGTGAGCTAGAGCAGGAGGAACCTTTTTAATGATCAATGTGTTATATGTATATATATTTTATATAAAACCTTGGTTGTTGGGGTAGTTTTACTATATGTACTAATAGGAATTTTACTTTGGGGTTGGAGCCCCCTGGTGGCAAAATGGCATTATTTGAGTTTCTTCTCAGCATTATACAGTAAATCTGTGATTTAAGGTTCATTGCATCCTTTAACATACACTCTTGCCTGATGATTTAAACTAAAGAGATTGGGTGTCAAGTATACCGCTAGTGTGTCACTTGAAAAATAGATGTGAAATGGTTCAGGGGGATAGAAGAAATAAATAAAACTCTCAAGAGTTGCAGACAAAGCACCTGTTTTCTACTGTATTCAAAACAATGTCTGACATGATTCCTAATGGAGAAGCATGCCTCACTGCCCTCCTGGCATGCAAGGGCAGTGCTGTCTATCGCACAGAGAGCTAAAGAAGTCAGAATAGCCTTGACACCTCAGTCAAGCAAGATTACATCCATTCTCAGGACAGATTTTTACATTGACAGTTTCTTTCTTTAAAGAACAAAATACTTAAGATATCATGATGGCATCAGTAGTTCCCATGACAATAAGATCAGAAAAGAGATGAAGGGCCTGGCGCATGAAAAGATCAAAGCCGGGTTCCTACATTCTGCGATGTAGATGTCAATTCACAGAGCCTATTTATTTTCCTGATTGATTGATTGATTGATGCAAAGTTTATTTTCTATGGCTGCTGACAACTCTTGATTGACCAGCATCAAAAATAAAATGTTTGGTCAAGTCAAACAGTTAACTATTTTCACTTAGCTTTGCAATAGCACAGCAATCCTATCCTTACAGTAGTACAGCTAATCAGCTCTGTGCATAAAAAACAGCCCCATCACCACCAGGCACCAAAGCACTTGAAAGAGTGCTTTATTGATCCAACTCATTTTAAAAGATTCAAAGGTAAATGACATTTCTTGATCCATTTCTTTGCGTAACAGTCGATTTCTCAAGCCCAGAGATTTAAAGCACCCCTTTAGCCTTGAAAATGTTCTCAAAAATCTCTCCTGGAGGGCCCATCCTCTCCAGTTTTAGCAAGTAAAATGAGATGATAAACTGATTCAGGGTCTGGATGGAAGTTTAATTGGCTCAATTAATCAATTCATAACAGGGTTGGACCAAAAAGCATGACTGATAGGGCCAGCTTTGGCTACCCCACATTAGCCTGTCCCTTTGCAACGCTCTGCAACAAGGCTAAGGCTACGGCCAAGGCTGTTCGGTACAAAATCCATTAGTAAGACATACCACATAGACTGAAACAGAAAACAATACTAAGCAATTCTAATCCATTACGACAAGATAACTATGATATTTCAAACCTGTGCCAAGTTGATATACTGTTTAAATAGCGACCCTGTTTTCAACGCAAGATTGGTTTGTTAAAAGTGCTAGTCAACATTGCAACACTTTATAATGTTTGACTTATCTATTGCATGAGACAGAAGCACATTGAAAACTATTAAAAAAAAAAAAAAAGAAGTCCAGAGACATTACTTTGCTGTTTGAGGTGGTTAAAGATATAGAGGGTTCAGGGGATTATACCCATTTCCCCCAGACAGACTTTACAGATTGAGGAGTTGGGTCTTCAGTCTCCTTTAAGAGCCAATGGTGCTTAAATAATGAACATCTGACTGTTACATGAAAATACACAGCTGTTGGGTAGAGCTGAGATACCATTGTTCTCTGTTTTTTTATTGGAGATTCCATTATTTAAGTAGATCAAACCATCACTTTCTGGGATTAGCCTGGTTGCCCATCTCTGTACTTTCTTAAGTGCCTTAGTGAAGTGGTCACAGTATGTTATGATGGGGTTAAGCAAGTGCCCTGTGTAATTTTAGTGTACATTTCTTGTGTTCTACACTTATGGTTATCTAATGTAACATTCTGTTTGCCTTTTGTTGTTAAAGTGGAGTCTGCTATCAAAATGTTTCTTCTCTGTTTTACTTCCATTAATTGTGTTCATTATTATGCCGTACACTACAGTTCTTGCCATTTGTTTTTATTTTCCAAGGATTTGGCTTGTTACAGCAGATCCAAATCCCTTTGATTAGCGAGGAACCCAGCAATGTTAATACACTTACTGTTTAAATGATTCAAACATACTTAATAATGAGACTGTTGTTTCATGGTTAATGTGTTTAAAAGAATTTCTCACCATAAGACTGACTCATTTTGTTGGACAGTGTCATTAATAGTGCTTTCATTTAATGCCCTAGAATAGAGTGATATGAGCACTTGTTAAATCCTTAGCTTAACACTCTACCATTAAAACCCAAACAAAGGGTGAGCTACATCAGCTCCCAAAATCCCTCTGTTAAAAAAGAAACGCTGGATTGTTAACAATGCCACAGAACGCAAGATCGCTTTTCATGTCAGAGTTATCCATTGCGTGAGATTTTCAATGAACTTTGGTTACGGAAAAGTAAGTTGCTTAATCATCTTGAAAAGGATCCAGAGACTTGTAACTTTGTTGTGGTTGAGACGGGGGATTAAAGATATTGAAGGGTGGAGGGGATTAGGCTCATTTCCCCAGACACAGCTGTTAAAGACTCAGGCGGGCTTTCAGACTCCGTGAAGAGCCAGCTGTGCTTGAAAATCGGTTCTCTGAAACTTGCTTGGGAACACCCAGGTGGCAAAGCAGTGCGGCAGACATGAAATAGTAATCAGGTTGTGGGATGTGCCCATTGTGAAAGTACTCTCACTCATACAGGTTCTCTTTTTTCCTACCCAGTAACATATAGGATTTCAGATTCTAGGTTTTAACACCATACACTTCAAATAACAAAATATTGGGGAAGTAACATTTAATTCACTTTTCTGACTGCACACTAACGTAAAAGGCTGAATAAAACATGTTTTTTTTTTAATTCCAAAGAGGCATGGACAGATAGAAAATGCATAACTCCTCATGGGAAAGGTGTATGCATTTTGTTATGTAATTACTATAATGCTATGCTACCAGATGCAAGCTTGATATCATTTCCCATTTTTACCCCACTCACACCCCTTCCTTATTAATGTTCTTTTCGTTCCTGAATAGATAATTGCCACATCCTAAAATACATGCAAACATTGCCAACACAGAAGCCTTACTTTCACATAAATGACAATCAATTCCTCAGTGAATGTACATTTTTAAGTTATAACTTTTGTTTAATCAGTGCAAGATGGTAAACCGTGCAGCGAAAACCCTTGCTATCTGTCTCTGAAGAGCAGCAATCTGACAAGGTCTGACCACTGGGTTTGCTCCTAATTAGCAGGAAATGTATTCCTGCTGTCCTCTGACCCAGGGGAAGTTGGGAAAAGCCACAATTCCCGAGTCCCTGAGTTTAAGCTTATTGTAAATAGTTGGCTCCTGAAACCATTCTTGGTTTACTGTTAATTTCTTTTTATATTTTGTTGTCCTTTTTTTAGGTGCTCTCCTTTGACCACCCTGCTATTCACAGATTACCATAAATCTGCAGCAGTGCTTCTGAATCTAAAAAATTAACAGAACTTTACTTATTAACTACCTACTGTAGAGTGGATTTGTGTCTTGGCACAGAATAAGCCACGAGGAATGTGGTGGTAAAAGTGTGTGAAGATATGTGCAAAATCAATGCAGTTGATCATGTTCACTATGCAGAATGTGGCAGGCAGACAGACTATTGGCACATTTTTTGAATAAGGCCCCTAAAATCTGCCCTAAGAATCAAATTAGCTGCAGGAAGGAGCAGGTAAATTGTTATTCTTTATCGGGTTGTGTTCCAGGACATATCTGGTTAGGAATTGTCAGCATGTCATTGCAGCATTGTAGAAAATATTCTTTAAATAGCTGAAAAGCATGATGAAATACAGCTCCAACCAAACTTGTTGGGCAGGCCTGAGATTGTGTCGGTACGTTTATTTTTCAGCCACCTGTTTTGTTTACATTATTTACCGTTGTTGTAATGCATTACACATGTTTATTTGTCAGGCCATATGGGCCTTTTAATGAAGAGAACACTGTATTATAACTTGTCTGATTCATCTTTTGCAGTTCTTTGAAGTTGATTTTTAACTTTAAATGAAGGATTATGCAAATAATAAATTACAAATAAAATGATAAAGTACATTTAGAGAATGTTTAGAGAGTTTTAAGAGTGAAGACACCTTTGCAAACATATTCCATGCATGTCTGGATCATACCTTGATCTACGCTTTGCTGTCCAGAAGAACATCCTGTCTCACAGCATATTGCTCTGACAGATTCTCCTGTGACAGCTTTTAAGATGTGAAGTTAATACTTTACATACACTGCCGGGTCACTGTTAGTGGTTATTATCAGTTCAAATCAGAGCAGCAATTAAGCAAACGATAATAAGCGCAAAACATATAAATTCAAACGTTGCACGTCAATCAATTAGATTTTTAAAATTCTTACATGCAAGAAAAGAAGTTGTGAACCGCAAGGATACTTAGTTAAATTAATCGTGATGCACTGTAATTCAGTTACATTAAGGGCAGTGTCCAGTATGTAGCTAGCTTGTGCTTTAGTTAATGAACCAAAGTGCTGCAGAGTCCTCTGGTGACTGCTCAAACAAAATATAGCCTTCTTCCAATGAATTCCCAATCAAAAAGAGCGTGCTGCTGCTAACCAAGTGGCGTACAGGGATTGGTTGCTGTTTTAATAATGTACTGTATGAACAAATAAGTGGCATTTTTGTTCACATGTGAAAAAAAACTAGACGTTTCATATTCTATGGCATTGATTTGATCAACCTTTACCCCCTGGAATATGCCGCAGCTGGATTTTTAAGAAAATTTACTGGCACTGGGGGAATTGCCCTGGATTATATCAACCATTCATGTCTTCTGTTTTATCTCTCTTTTCACTCGCAGATGATTCCATAGTTTGACTCTACAGGAGAATTATGAATATTGTTTTATGCTTTCCTCTCGTTTTCACAGCCGTGGCATTTTAGATGCTAATTTTCCACACTTGTTAAACTTTATTCAGCTTCTCCACTTGGCTCCTTACTTACTTCAGGCAACCCGCCAGCACTATTTTATAATTGGCTCTTCATTTAAAATGTATTCCTACAAAATCCATCTGTTCCAGATGTACACATTGTTATTTATTTTATAAAGGCATCTTGTCTTTCGTACTGCATACTTTCAAAAGAGACAAGACTTTCAAACGAGACAAGACAATCCATCAAAGCCTTCAGTGGTGTCTTTCGCTAACAAACATATCATAGGAGTCAGTCACAAGAAGAGTATTCCAGAGATGCTTTAGAACATAAATCCTTTAGCAGGCCTTCAGTGCCCTGCAGTTTCTAATTGTACCTGCATCCTTGTGGCTTTTGAAGGATCCCAGTGTATCAGCAGCAGCAGCAGGACCAAAAATTTGACATGGAAACCTGTTCCATACCGCCATCTATTGCACACAGCTTGAAGGGCTGTCAATGTAATATTTAAGTTCTTTTTTACGTCAAGGAAGAAAAAACAGCAATGCAAACAAAAGAATAGAAGGGAGTTCTACATATTCATTTTTATTAAGAAATTATTTGGTTAACAAAGTGTATTAATTGTCTGCATAGTAATTGACATATATAACTTACTGGGGAAACAAAGTATTGCAACTCTTTAATGTGTTTATTATTTTCTGACAAACTTTTTTACTTCATGAGGAAGTCTGTATTTAGAAGTAAAATTGAATTGTGTTACAGTTACCTGTTTGGAACATAATAAAGTCATCCCCTCAACCTAATAATACTCTTCTTTAATTTCCTCAGAGGCTTTGGGAATGTATGTCTAGCTCGTTTCTATAAACCCTGATTATGCCAGTTTATCCTCTTTGTGGAGAATGTTTTGTTTGGGTCCCATCGCAATACTTAGCACAGAGATTGGCAGTTTTTCTCCTCCCCTGGGCTGCTACTTTGGATTAAATTGAAACTATGAAACAATTTTCATTTGCAAATTGTGTTATCAAAGATTCTTAAAGGATATTTGTGCACATATACCTCCCACCCCCCATTATTCTGATATTTTGTATGAATCATGCATCATAATCCTAGCAAGCAGACTTTTTTTCTGCTTGGAATTTACCAGTGTTCCTGGTTCTTCTGCTTCAAGACAATACTTCTTGTCTACAGCTGGCCTTTTTCAGTTGTGCCCAGTGGGTTCAGTACAATAAATGATAAGAATGTGCAAGTCTGACATAGAAATATGTCAAATTGAAATGAAGAAAAGAGATGCTGGAAGAGGGAGCAAGCGGCTCTTACTAATAGTAGAGTACCAGGACTGAGGAGCTGAAAATGTACCAAGAAATTGTGTAGATTCTCATGCTTCACGGAATTAAACCCAATGTATGTATTTATTTATGTATTTGTTTGTTTGTTTTTTACATGGGTAGTGTGTGTTTCCACTAGTAGAAAATTAGGTAGCTCTTTAGATTACAGGGCATACATAATCATGTAATAACATGGTAATAACAGCTAATAGTTGCTTGTCTTACATTGTGTCTACTAGTAGGATAATTACATGGAATTACATGGAAATGGTCTGCGCCAAGGTGTTACCATGCAATTACATCAGGCAACAAGACGTAGTCTGCAATCCTGTGAAGTGAACCGAAATGGCTTTAAAATCAGTTCTCTGTGTGTGTTTCCAGTTCCAGCAGACCAAGGGGAATCTTATTTGATTTGGGACTCAGTTGGTTCCACTTATAATTGCAAGTTAGCAGAATGTTGTCACTCCAACTTGCTCTGAGGACGATACCTAAATGCTAGAGGCGGGTATTAAACTGAGGATTGAAGGGGAAAGACCACGTAGACAGAACAGAGGTAACTTAGTAACTGGGAAAAATTACGTGAAGGCACTTATGAATGGCATTTGTACAAAAACATGATGTATGTCATTGACCTTAGATTGTAGACTACAGTTAGAACTGCCAGCAGCCCCAGATTGATATTGGAAGGTTTTACAAAATGTTCCCAATTGTTATTTACAAATGGAAAAGCACCCAATAATGTTACCAAACCAAGACAAACAAACTGTGAGATATATTACTGTATGCTTTGGCATGTTCTACTGATTAGATTCTTGCCAAAATGGGGTTTATAAACAGAAAATGGAAATCAAGAAACTGGTGCAGGTTGCAAGAAAAAAAAGCAGATTGCCAAGAACACAGTATTCCAACGTGACTCTGATAAGTTGAGGAAGCTGCAACTCCAGTGTTTCACAATACATTTGAGGGCAGTATATAAATATGCTTCCATCCCATGTAGATTGAAAACAGTTTACTCCCTCTGGTAAGAGCAGAGAAGCTTTAGATAAGGCACAGTGTTTGTATTAAAAGTCAGCCTCAGTTAAGTTCTATGCTTTGGTGGCTGAGCTTTATCATTGTTTCAAGGCTGACAACCCAATTTACATCAAACCCAGACTGTCAGAGCCTCCAATTTCAACCCGTTGTCCAGATTTTATGATTTCTGAATCCCTGATCCCCAGACAGTTACTGTACCGTTCTAGAAAAATTGAGCACAAAAAATAAACAATCACATTTAAAGCAGCCTCAGAGTTGTAGTTTGGAATCAGTGTTGTGTAAGCAGATTCACTCTATAAAAATTCTGGGCTGCAGCTGACTAAAGAATTACAACTCCCAGACTACTGTGACTGAAAAGGTCATCTCCCACCAGCAGAGGGAACAGGGGGGACCTGACCATCCAGCAGGAGCTGGCAACTACGGAGTTAACATTCCGTAGTCGGCCTACTAGGAGGCTGGTGGAGGGGAACGAGGTACACCTGGTTCCAAGCCCAGGTAATCGGGTAAGGGGCGGGGCCAAGGTGTACAAATAGGACAGCCTCTCCACCGGTCGGGACAGTGTTCCTGGGACAGAGGAGAGAGAGCACCTACACGCTGGATAAAAGCCTAACCTATTCGCTATGCTTTTTGTTTGTCAGACTAAGCAGAGCTGTTTCCTACCTTAAAGCTGCTGGCTACTAGTCAAGCACGGGATTGTGGTATTTGAAGAACGAGAACTTAGTTTGTGCACTCCTCTCACAAGACCTGTCTTTGTAAATAGTGTGTTTTAAAGTGACAGTCTTTTTGTGCACCATTTTTTGTTTATGTGTAAATAAACGTGGTTGCGCCTTTTTGAAACCTGACTCTCTGTGTGTCATTCAGAGGCCTACTACATCTACCTGAAGACATTTTCACAGAACTTGGAAGATGCTTTTTACTTGTTCAATGCTGATTCCTCTATTGAGTCTGACTCAAAAACGTATACTTCCTACCACTCACATTTTACTTATGATTAACATCAATCCATCAATTTTAATCCATCAAGGTTTAATACATTAAAACTGCAGCTGCCATCTGTTAAATAATACCAGTGATTTAGTAGGGCTGAAGGATACTTGATAAGTAATCATATTCATTAATTGGGAACAAAACTATTCCAAGAGAATAATTGGCATTGTCTGGTGAAGCCCCGCAAATCAGCATCCCACAATGCCATCATTGAGATGTATAATTCCACTAGAACTATGATTTATCTCTGCTATAAATACATTAGAACTGCAGATGAATCAAATATTTGTAACATATTTGTAATATTTGTAACAAAATGTTTTAAGTATTTGATGAGTCATAGCTAAAAAAAATTCTCTAAATCTTACCTGCCGTGCATTTCCATTAGTCAAGTGTGCTGTTTTGAAAAAAAACACGTTATAGCAAACATGTATTCTCATTTTAAAACATTTGGGACAACACTAGTTTAAAGAAAGTTCTTAGTTTCCATGCCTTGCTCTCAGGAAGTCAGTTCCTGTTTTACATAAGTCAATAGGGAAAGCAACTTGTTGGTTAATGACAGGAAAGAATGAGTTAAAGGGATGTGAGATATGTCACTCTCCTGGTGAAATGACCAAGGAAGTGCAACACTAATTGAAAGCATGCCTTGCAAACAAACTGCACATATATGAGCTAAATTCCCTAATTACATTAGATTAACAATACCTTTAGTCAAGGTTGAAAAGCTGAAGTCAACAATGATGAGGTGGTTACTGAAAAAACTTTAAAAAAAAATAAAAAATAACGAAGGTTAAACCCTTAGTTGCTACAACTTTTAGGGAAACAACAGCATGTCCTTCTTTTAAGCAAGAGGGTGTTTTTATTGAAGAAAAGTTTCCTCTCCTGAATGAGGTGTTAACACAAAGCATTAATCTGCACTTTTACAAAGCCCAGCACAGATTGCCAGGCTGCCAATCTCTAGTGATCAGCAGGACAGCTCCATCTCATGCTATTATCTGCTCTGTAAAAACAGATACATCTATTAGCCTAGACGCTACTCGTTTCATGACTCTGACAGGTTCCCTGGAGCCCCCATCCATCTGAATTCTCAAACACAAGTGCCCTTTATAGCTGTCGACAGCTACAGACAGGAGTAATGGGCAGAGGCAGATTAGGGTTGCTTAAAACAGATCTGGGAGGGCATCATTAATAAAATACCAGGAGTTATGAAAAACAGTTTATTTTATTTGGCAGTGTCGAGCTCTGTTGTTTTAATGTACAGGTTTTTGGTTGAAAGAAGAAGGTCCTGGATTGGAATGAATGGACAGAGTCCCACCTCTGAAACAAACAAAGAACCCCAAATTCTTCAACAGAAGAATCCAAGACAGTTGTGGTTAGGAGTAAGGCTCAATCTCCCCTCAATCAAATCGGTAACTGAAACTCACTGGCAACTTTGAGAGGCAGATCTTACAAAATGCATGCCAGTTCATATCGTCAGTTTACTCATCACTTATGATTTGTACTGTTATATGGCAGTGTGATGAGTCAAAGGGGTTTTGGTCTGTAATTCAGCCTCCCGGCAATAGAAGGCACCAAACTAACTCGGTACTTCCCTTATCAAGACCATGTGACCGTGACAGAGAAGCGTCACCTTGGTGAGGGACGGAAGTGCGACTATGTAGATCCCGATTATAATCTCGTTTTGAAGCTGAATCTGCCTAGAGAAGCTGGATGAGGCGCTTAACAGACTGTAGCTTGCTTCACAGAGACCTGAGAGTTTCATATAAGGGTGGCTCCACAGGGGAGGCATGCTTTTATAAAGGAAGGCATGGTTTAATTTACTGGTACAGCAAATGGATGTTTCTCTGTTGCCCAGTGGCGCTTGGCAGACACAGAGGGAAGGCACTGACATGCAGGTAGTTTGCCTGAGATGTGATTTAGAGCAGAGCAGTGTTCTCCATTGTTTTATTTTTATATCTGACTTGTAGCAAAGTGCAGTATACCATACTGTACTGTACATAATGATGGACTATGAATAATGTAAGGGGTTGATAAGCCTCAAATTATTGCCCCCCCCTCCCCTGCGTCAGGGGCCGTCCCCCCCCAGGGGGGGTCCCATTATTATTTCCATTAGGTTCAATTCTTCAATATTAGAGTGTGTGTGAGGGTTTTGGGAAAAGCTGTCATTTTGAGAAATAACCTTCTTAACTCCCATTGCATGAATTTCAGGCGTTATTTTCTCTACATGTTATCAGTCGCCAGTCAATTCCAACAATAACTGCTCAGCAGTTTTCTGCGTCGTTGTCTGTATATATGTGATACAGGGGGGTTTGATGTCCAGGTTTAATTTTTTGTAGTCTGTAATCCTTTGCATAAACTCCCTTATGATGGCCTTAGCAGTTAACTATCTATTCAGGGATATCAAGTTTTTTAGTTTACAAGGGGATAAACTGGAGAACAACTGCCCCACACAAAAGTAAAGTTGCAGCAGGATTTGGTATCAGAAGGGATCATTTTCAAAAGCAGTTTATCTCACTGTTATCTTTTTCAATATTGCACTATAAACCAGGAAAGCATTTGGGAATTATCGACAGAATGAGAATCATCAGAAAATGCTGTTAAAATTGACATGCACTCAGTATGTGAAGATCTAGCTCCATGTGTAAGCTTCTCCTGTTACAAAAATGTGTAATTCCTTTAAAGGTGACTGCCCTAAACTGAGCAGAGCTCTATGCAGTCCAATGGTCAGGTTTTTTTTTTTTAATGTGCTTGAATCTCCCTGATCTTGTTTAATACGGTCACAAACCGAAACTGTAGTGAATTGCGTGTCTGTGGACCCTCCTCTGAGACAATTTAGTGGCTTGATCTAATTCAGCTCAGTTTACAGCTGAGTTGAGGTCAAATGTGTAATGCAGTTAAATTGGCAGTTCTTGGGGAGTAGCCAATCCTACAAAGAGATAGTAAGCACAGGGAAAAAATGATCCAAGCAGAAAAAAACAATAAAGAATCATAAAACCCATAATTGGATATTAGAGGTAATAAATGAAATATTAGGACAGTGTTATGTATTTTGGCTCCAGAAATAAGTGAGCGCAGACAAGGAGAACCATACAAAATCAAACGTTGTTTATTCAGTCACAGTTACACACAGAACACAGAACGCAGAACCCCAAGAACACCAAAGCATACACATGTCTTTCCTTTTATACTCTCGCTAACACGCAGCCTTACACGTGCTGAGATGCACTCAGCTAACACGCGGCCTTACACGTGTTGATATACACTGTAACAATTGTGTGCGTGCTGTGCACGTGAACAACGCTCTACACCTGCAGAGTAATATAAAACAGACAGTGTAGAAGATAGAACTGCTCTGTATTTGACATAAATTTTTCAATTAAATCATATGATAAGATCTCAAGTAACAGTTCAATGGAGATGGAATTCCTTAACGACAGATTCTAGGACGCTCATGCAGCAAAATCAATTCTCACCCTTCCAACTGTGATACTTTGTCTTTGTTCAATGACAAGCTTACTGCTGGAAGGTCTGAAAGGACTAGAACGTAATGAATTAATTTAGAAATTGTTACGTCAAATGCAGTGCTATTTGTTATGCTTGTCTCCAGGTCCTGGTTTAAAAAAGAAACAATTACAAGTGAAGAATGTATTTAAGTAATTTATATCAGCGGTAATTCCATTTCCTATAAGGAACGTTAAATTAGCTTGTTTCTCCATGCATGTCAATTAATACGAAGGGTTTGAAGTCTTCAAAATCTATGACATTTTTGTTGTTAATTTCTCCTTTATTTTAAAATATGTTAATTCATTCTTCCTGGTACCCTGTCACTTCCTGTGATAGAGGTTAATTTATATTCTATGGCAAAACAACCTCACAGCCATGGCCCCTGGAGCATCGCATTACACAGGAACTAACCTACCAGAAAGAGCAGTTTGGTACATGAAGAATATACACATCCCTGATTAAAATTCACAAATCACTGATGTTAAGTGATTGTAGCTAACAAGATAATGCCATGCATCTTAACCATTTTCCATTCGTTACAAACATGTTATAGCACCCATGTATTTACATTTTAAAATATGATATGTGGTGCTACTTTAGGTTAAAGGAAGCTCTCTGTTTCTATGCATTATTCTTGAGTTATCTGTTTGCCCTTGTACCCCCTGGGCCATTTCACCTCTTCAGTGGCTAATGGATCTAAGCATGTAACTGGCTGAAAGCGTGTCAGTCAATAGAGAAGCAGCTGATTAGTTATTGACAGGAACGAAGCCAGTGAAGGGGTGGGGACAATTTCTCCAGTTGAAACAATCAAAAAGTATGGCTTCCAAACCAAAGCTTAGTGTAGTACACAATATCATGTTTTAAATGAAAATACACGTTTGCTACGACATGTGTTTCTTAACAAAACTGCATTTTGACTCACCAGAGTCTCTTTGTTTTATCTATAATTACTTAGAAAATTAATTTTAAATCCATTAGGGTATTGCTGTTGAACATTTTTATACCCCAAATCCATCTTGTTGCTTTTGCTGTGGCCTGTTCTGCTGGTGTTTCTTCATGTTAACATGGTACAATAGTATTACGATTGTATCCTAATTGGAATTTTCCAAACTGTTATCCGGTAAACTGTATTTTTTAGAAGAAGGACTTACTGCATAATGTCACTTGGAACTAAAGTAATTAAAAAGGCCAATATTACTATACCGGTACTGTTGGTTTTCGCATTCCTGTCAAATTGATCAGATAGCAATTAGTCACAAGTCAGACAGAAGAAATTGGATTGCTGAAAACAATTCCATTGTACATGTTATCTTACCTGGTAGTCAATCTGCAAAGTGTAGCAGAAGTCATTAATGGGGCTTCTATTTCTTATACAGTGCTCCTTCACTATAACACGTGTCTCAGGGGACGCACAATATTAGCATTATAACCGAAGAACCTCTCTATAATGCACATATAGAAGCAAAAATGTAATTTTCTGTGAATTAACATGTATAAAGCACCATGTAATCAACACTATATTTTTTACCAAAACAAAAAAAAAAAGGTAACATTAGCAGTTTTAAACTATAAATTGCCTGATTAAACGGCAGTTGGGAATTCAGTTCAAAGTGATAAGCAAACCAAATGTGAGAAGGAGATCGGGTCGGGAGAGGGTAAGAGGGAATGGGCTTACCCCAGGTTCGGCTGCCAAAGCGAGGCTGAAGCGAAGCTGCAGCTTTCTCCTATCACAGCAAAAAAGTAAACACATTAGGAAAGATAACCACATCGTAGGCCTAATATGTATTTAGTTTTAAAACAAATGCTGAATAAGATGTCTGTGTTATAAAGTGCCACCGCAGCTTTTCTTCAGTTCAGATGCTGTATCAAAAGGGAGAGACAGAAACGAAAGTTAGACTGAGAAGTTGTTTACAGTTTGAACAACTGGAATTGGGGAACATGCTGTAAGAGCATTATATCCGCATGAAAAATATTTAAAGATGCCAAATCCAAACAATATATATTGCCATCCCTTTCCTATAAATAATAATATTTTCCTTTTCTGTTCTTCAGGATTTGAGACTGCATGAAATTCAATAGACAGTAAATTTGTTTTCAAAGAATGAGAATGAAGCTTGAAGAAATTCTTAAGCAAATGCCCAGACTAAATTACGGACCCTGCAATTCAATTGCTCTGCCTTGGTATACACTGCACATATACAATATACACCTGTGGCATGTCGCAATTTGGCAGTCTTTACTTGAGATGCCCAGAACTGAATGACTGGCGGTGTTTGGGTCTCAGTGTGGTTGGTCTTTTGCAGCACTCCGAGGAGAAGCTCTCATGGCTGCTTGAAGACATCATTCCTAGCGGTGGACAGTGCTCTTGTCTCGTACCTTTAAGTGAAAAAAGCGATGTCCACTCTATTTATATACAGTGTGTATCCATATTTGAAATGCCTGCTAAGTATAGTTTTGTTCCCATACGGGATTGATTCTATCGAGGCAGGCAGATGGACTGAGCACCGTTTCCCGATGCCCCTTGAGTGCGATTTTTCTTTTTCTTTTCATTTTTTTTTTTGTTTGTTATGAAAGAGATACATGGTGCTGTCAGGTACTAATGCAGATATAAGCTGATTAACTCACTGGCTAGCCACTTTCGAGCCTGCCTTAGCCATCACACAAAACACAAGGGAAGCAGCATTAACTGACAATGCATTAAATTAACAGAGAGAGCAATAAAAAGGGAATTAGTCGTCTTTCAAGCATAATAATTGAAAGTAATCTGCAAAAGGAGGGAGACACACAGATAAAGTGAATTAGGAGTGGAGGGGGCAGTCTGAGCCAGACTAGTCACTGGGTTATTTTCCCTTAAAGGTTAAATGAATTTACTGCAGCGTACCAAGATAAAATCATACCAAAGTGTGGTAAAAACTCTATGGTAATGTGTGGTGAAGTGTTAAATTACTGTTGCTGTGATGCTACATCGTTAACATTCCAGGGATATTCTATTTATTTATGTGTGTGTGTTTTTTGATAATTGTTTATTACATTTTAGCGAGTGCACACCCCAACCCTAATCTTGACAACCCTTCTCCCTGCCTCATAGCCCCCAGTTAGCCATCCGGTGGGAACCCTACCTCCACTTCTGGAATCTCCTAAACTTTGAATTTCGGTATGATTCAGACCTCGGTATGAATTGAACCCTGTAGTTTGTTTGTTTGTGCTGACACTCATACTCATAATTGCCTTTGAGGAGTATTTATCGGCAGGTATTAAATAAATCCCTCATCTTTACAACTGAGTACTAATCAATGGCAATTAACTTCTGCATTGAGTGTTTTAAAAGCAGATTAAAAGTGAATTTTCCTCTCATTCGGGAGGGCTGACGGTTTTATTGACATACTGCCCCAGCGAGGCTGTAAACTGACAGCGTTCTTGTCTCAAACAGGGGATAGTCTCAGTACGAGCAGTGCATCACACAACACTGCCCGTCACAAAGGCTAGCAATGACACTGCCTAAACTGTCTTGCCTGTCAACTAGGTTGGGATGAGACTGACAGACAGGATACATCGAGTGATTCCACCAGCGTCCGTTAGCTGTGTGTGGAGTGAGTTGTCACATCAACACAGCACGTACCGACAGAATAAAAAGCAAGAAAAAAAAGAAGCACAACCTTTGAGGCTGCCATGTAGCTGTCAGCCTGTGATCAGAGTTCACGATGACTAAAGCAAGATTTAGCAGTACATGTCGGGGTGCTGACTGGTGCAGATTTCATTTTGCACACAGCAGATAGTAATGAACTAGCTGCTGAGATTTCTGCTGTCGCCGAGTAAACTAGTAAAAGGAGTTTTGTACTTATTTGTCAGACTTAATGGCTAAGGTGTTTGTGTCTCTCTCTTTCTATGTTTTTTTTTTTTTTAAACTGGGGTTGTAAAAAAAAAAAAAAAAACACCTGCTATAGCATTGTCATTTAGGTGTAAGGCCACCATGGGCAGCCAGGCCCTTATAAAAGTTACATACCATGGTAAAACGATGGTAAAGTGCAGCAGAGTAAAAGCATGGTAAATACCATTATGGGAAAGCCTTGTGAAAAATGCAGTTGTACCACATGGTAAATACATAACATAAGATCTGGGGGGGGGGCATAGTAAACTGTAAAATAAGCATGCAAGTATAGAATGTTTTACTTTTACAACTGCAGGTAAATCTGTTCACAAAATATTATTTCACTGAGAGTTAAGCAATTGGGGTGCAGTCAGTTGATCCTGCTACAATGGCACAGTATAGATTTCATTGAATTACTTGTAAGTAGAGCTAATACGACTCCACCTGACCCCAATGTTGCAGCAGCACACTTCAGATTATTATTCAAACAATGTTATGGACCAAGATCAGTTGTTTTGAACTACAGCACTTAGATTGAATTGGTTTATACTGTATTTTCTTATGCTGCATTATGTGAATGTAACTCGCATTTGAGGTCCTATTACCTGTAACCCAGGTGATGGCTTTATGATGTTGAGCCAGAAAAGACTGTGAAAATAACAGTGAGAAACTGTTCTGCTAGTGAGCTGGCAATTTCTTTTTTTTCAGTGTTTTTTTGTTTGTTTGTTTGTTTGTTTTTGTTTTTTCTTTAAAATGAGCAATCTATGACCATTGGCATGAATGGAATAAGCATAGATATTGCAAACAAAACAACTGAAAAGAAAAAAAAACAGCTAGAAATTGATTGCCTTTCTCCTGCCGCTTGTTTAATCAAGCTGAATCCCAAGCAGGGCACGACCGCCATCGATAAATCAGGACTTGTTTGTGTGTGTGGAAAACAGACAAGGGGAAAGGTCTCTTTAAGAAAACTGGACACCTGTCGCTTGGGTGCCATTGATCCCAAAGGTAAATTTATCAATGCCTTGACGCCCATGATGGAAGTAAAAGGCTACTGATCACCCCTTCATCCATTCATCATTAATCTTCATTTAACAATTAAGTGCCCCAGTCCCATTAAATGTGTAATCGACTGGCCCTGATTAAACCAGGACTGCCACGACTAGCCAGAGGATTTCTAATTTTGTCTTTGACTACGGAAGCCTAAAGATCAATAAATAATTATAGTTCATGTATGCTAGAGCTAGTTACATATTCAATAGGTTTAATGGATTTTTTAAAGGCATTTTATTAGGTCATGATCTTTTGTTGTGTGTATTTTTTGGTATGCATGCCTTGCATCTGGTTACATTGATTCATATAAAATAATAAAAACCAAGTACATTGGACTATCACTCGGGAACAGAAATATACAAAATGAAAATGGGAAGCGTCCAACCTGTTCAATGTTCATGAGTTATCTATCCCCCATGCATTCCTCTGAATTACTTTTTTTGCATTAGTTCTTTGTTTAGTTAGACCTCAGCACATGTTCTCGTCTCAGAAGTGTCGTAAAGAAAATTGTCCTTTCCTCTGATTGTGGATATATATGACACACTTAGCTAAAAAAACTGGAGCAAATAGTTTCAGTTTGACGGATTATATAACAGAGAAGTGAAACAGAGGAATGACGTCATGTCTCATCTTCTTGAGCCTCCCCTGTAATGGAGCACTGACACGCTAAACAATTATGTTTTATAGGAGGAAGTTTTCTTGTGATAAAGTACAAAGAAAACAGCATTGAAGTAAAATAAAATAACCCCATGGCATTTTAATCTCCACAACAACAGAAAAAGCCCATCTCAGATAATGGGCTTTTACCTCCATTTACCTTAAGATTACATATTGTGATTGCCAGCTACACAAATATTTCAGTTTGCTCCTACACATAGCTGAAGATTGACAAATGACAGCTTGTCAACCATTAACCCAATTCGGCGACTCTTTCTGTCTCTCAGTGTTTGTGTCTCTATTTTCTTCCTGCTTGCAAAAGTTTTCATTGAAATGACCCCTATAATCAACAGGGTGTGCACAAAGCCAAAACTTGAATTGGATAACAAACCTGTGTCTTAGTCATTCTTAGTCACATGAATTACAAAACTGTAGCCAATCTAGTGCCATTGTTTCCTCATGCGACATGTACCAGCCAATAAGAGTTCTAGGTAGCATAAAGGATGCTAAGAAGGATGAATAATAAGACTTATATTGGCACATAGCTTGTGCTCTATACGCAATTGAAAGAAGCACATTTTATAGCTGGAATGGAATGCCTTAGGCTAAAGTAATATTTTTAATATATTAATTTGTTTTGAAATGCAGACCCTGTTCTAAAGCGTTACAATCGACTGACCAATGGAGGCGCTCAAAGTAATGTGCAGGTTTGTATTAATGATTCACAAGTATTTTAAAGAAATGTAGTAATGCAATCCAACAGAAGTTTGTACGAGAACTCTTTGTCAGTGTGAGCCTGCGGTGTTGCTTGTTAACACAAAGCCTGCTTTCTCTATGGTAAAAGCCTGATGTGTGTCAGTGCCAGATATCCTCTTTCATTTTCATCTCTTTGTCAGTGCCCTGCATTGCTGTAGATGCAGTGATTGATGTAGAGCACACCTCTGAGCAGCCAGGTTGGTAAAAGCATTATTCTCAGTGCTTCAGTGGAATATTTTTTGGCAGCTGTTGCTAAAAGTATAAAACAAAAAAAAGTTGTATTTTTTTATCTACCATGTTTCAAGCACAGAAAAGGGAGCGCTATGGTAATAGATTCCTTGTTTACTACCTCATTTTCAGTTTTCTCACAACCTATTCCCAATTTGCACAGCACTCCTTTGAAATGCACAGCATAGCTGTGCACTAAATCATTTTGTCTTGCTGTTACTCTATTTGCAAAACAATGCAGTCTTGTGTAAAGCAATGTATCGATGCAGAGATATTTAGCCTTAAATATATGTAGATTAAACATCAGAGACATCTATAGTTTGTGAATAAAGAAAATACCTTTGAAAGCACAGACAAAATTTAAATACATTTCTTCAAATAGATTGATTGATTTTTCCTCTTAGTCCTACACCTGTTATTAAATATTTCAGAATTTACTAGGTTCGGATTAACAGAATACAAAACCTGCCCTATGTATTAAATATTTTTTTCTGTAAACAGGCATTGCACCACACTGGAAATGCATATATATATATATATATATATATATATATATATATATATATATATATATATATATATATATACATACAGTGCCTTGCAAAAGTATTCAGACCCCTGACCAATTCTCTCATATTACTGAATTACAAATGGTACATTGAAATTTTGTTCTGTTCGATATTTTATTTTAAAACACTTAAACTCAAAATCAATTATTGTAAGGTGACATTAGTTTTATGTTGGGAAATATTTTTAAGAAAAATAAAAAACTGAAATATATTGCTTGCAAGTATATATATAGTATAGTATTCCCCACACATTAATATTTGGTTGAGCCATCTTTTGCTGCAATAACAGCTTTAAGTCTTTTGGGTTAAGTATGTACCAGCTTTGCACACAGTGTCGGAGTGATTTTGGCCCATTCTTCTTGGCAGATTTGCTCCAGGTTGTTCAGGTTGGTTGGACGACGCTTGTGGACCGCAATTTTCAAATATGCACAGATTCTCAATGGGATTGAGATCAGAACTTTGACTGGGCCACTGTAGGACATTCACCTTTTTGTTCTTGAGCCACTCCAATGTTGCTTTGGCCTTGTGCTTGGGATCATTGTCCTGCTGAAAGGTGAATTTCCTCCCAAACTTCAGTTTTTTAGTGGACTGCAGCAGATTCTCTTGCAGTATTTTCCTGTATTTTGCTCCATCCATTCTTCCTTCAATTGTAACAGGATGCCCAGTCCCTGCTGATGAGAAGCATCCCCACAGCATGATGCTGCCACCACCATACTTCACTGTAGGGATGGTGTGTCTTGAGGCATGGGCAGTGTTAGGTTTGCGCCACACATAGTGCTTTGAGTTTTGGCCAAAAAGCTCTATCTTGGTCTCATCTGACCACAAAACCTTTTCCCACATCGCAGCTGGGTCACACTCATGCTTTCTGGCAAACTCCAGACGTGCTTTCAGATGGTACTTTTTGAGTAACGGCTTCTTTTTTGCCACCCTCCCATACAAGCCAGTGTTATGCAGAGCTCTTGATATGGTTGACTGGTGCACCATTACTCCACTCCCAGCCACTGAACTCTGTAGCTCCTTCAAAGTGATTGTTGGCCTCTCTGTGGCTTCTCTCACGAGTCTCCTTCTTGTTTGAGTGCTGAGTTTTGAGGGATGGCCTTTTCTTGGCAGTGCCTGGGTGGTGTGATGCAGCTTCCACTTCTTGATTATTGATCCAACTGTGCTCACTGGGATATCCAAACACTTGGATATTATTTTGTACTCTTTCCCTAATCTATGCATTTGTATTACTATATCTCTAACTTCTGTAGAATGCTCTTTGGTCTTCATTTTCCTTCAGATTCACAGCCTTAACAATGATTCTTCAACAGTGGGGTTTTTATCCTGAAAATGTGACAGCAACTTTAATGGTTCACAGGTGGAGGCCAATGGTAAGGTAATTGTGTCCTCGTTAGGGCAATTTCTTTCATCGGTGCAAACTGGGACATTCCACAGCACAGGGGTTGAATACTTATGCAAGCAAGATATTTCCGTTTTTTATTTTTCTTAAAAATATTTCCCAACATAAAACCAATGTCACCTTACAATAATTGATTCTGAGTTTCAATGTTTAAAAATAAAATATCAAACAGAACGAAATTTCAATGTACCATTTGTAATTCGGTAATATGAGAGAATTGGTCAGGGGTCTGAATACTTTTGCAAGGCACTGTATATATATATATATATAGGTTTCATCTCCCTGTTGCAAATCAATTTCAGTCACAGTGAACATACAGCAGGTACTGTATGGCAGTCTTTGATAGAGGGGTCATTGTAGGCATTCAGTAAGCAGGTCCCTCCACAATCAATGCTACACAAATGACTCTCTACTCCTTTCTGGAGAAGTACCCCCAACTTCCACAACAAAAATTAGAGACGGTAACTATTGAGACTATTTGAAAGAATATACAGTAGTTCCTACGTCCAGCAAGTATATATATATATATATATATATATATATATATATATATATATATATATATATATATATATATATATATTATCTGTTTCGAAAGGTCTCCTCATGTACCATTTAATACATTGTGGACTAGAAAAAAAAAAAAAAATAAACACTGATAACATATGTAAAACCTGTGTTCTATTTTTTTTTTCTCCTACAGTAGAAAAATGGTGAAATGCTGAAGGCACCGTGCTATGATTTTTTTTTATTGCAAAACCCATAATAATAAGTGCTATCCCTCAACCCCAAGCCTGGTTGCTCAGTGCTTGTCCAGAGAGAAGGGCCTTATTAAAGCTTCAAACAGAACTGGTTTCAGATTTATAGAGTGCCCTTATTGATCCGCTCATGTTCTCAGCTCTACCATCACCCTCATTACAGCCAGCTAGGCGAGCGGTCGGTGTGCTGTAATGAAGGGGAATTTAATAGGATTTAATTTTTCTAGCAGCAGAGGCCCAGAGAACATACCTCATGATGCAGACAGAGGACAGTAGACTTTATCATGCAAGAGAAATATAGATGGGAAGGGAGGCTGGCAACTGTAATAATGGGCCAGATGGACTCAATTGCCTTCCCTAAGTGGTGACGCCAATGGGGGGGGGGGGTCAGACTCAAAGACCCCCTATTTATTAATGGTTAATTCCCCAAATAAAATATTACAAAACAGGATGTTAGTATACATTATTCAGACAGTCAACCTCAATTTAAAGATCAATAGTGTTATACAGTATATTATATTTACATATTTAAATTTATGTTTCCTTAAGCTGCAGCCCTCTGCATTAGGTGTTGCTATTACAAGTAGGCTACACCCTTGATAAATAATCTCAACAGGTAATTTTATCAGTTTGATTTGCCAAACAGTTCAAGTAAGCCTTTTTTATTTATTGTTTTGTTACTGAGAACCTTGTTGGTTTTTTTACACATTTTAGTTTGTAAAGACCTTGAATGGCCGGGAAGGTTATTCCTTTCCAGATGTTATAGAAGCAATTCCCTTTTCAGGGATTCTCTCTCTCTCTCCCTCTGGTTACTGGGATCTGCAGGCTAGACTACTGAGCTATACTGGACTGCATACCTACCGAAGGTGTTTATTCTGCACCCTTGGGACTGTGTGATCTGCACTTATTATAAATTCTGGTCTTAGAAGAATGATGAAGCTGTCCTACTCCAGGCTACAGCTTTAGAGATTCCTAGAACCATAGATATTGAAATTCATAGCAATAGAGAACCCAAAATGGCATTGCATCACACAACACTGCTTGTTGCCTGTAAGATTAGCCGATATATTGGCTCCTAATCTGGGTTTTGGCTGGACTCTGTTCCCAGTTGTAATGTTCAATACACTTGACTGCTGCACCACAGAGAACCTCGCTTATCTCTCATCGAGTGCTTATCTTCCTCAAAGCGAGGCCAGGGATTTGGCTAATTGGCTCATTTTGGTTATTAATTAGTCTTTGAGATCAACACAAATCCATGTGCTACTGTATCTGGATAAGGAGGATTAAAACTAAAAAACCCAAGAGATGAACCAGAAAAAAATAGCTCTACTTTTGTTTTAGTTTTTCCATAAGTTATGTGGAAAACATGATCAATTGTAGCAGCATAGTGAAGGCAGCTGAAACCACAGCCATGCAAATATAAGCAATGGGGTTAAGGGTAGTAATCTTGAATTGCATACACCTTACCTGGCTTTGTTTTAGGCAATAGAGATTTGATTATTTTAACCTCTCAACATACCTTTAACTATATCTTCTCATCATGTATTCCACACTTATGACTTCTGATTGCCTTAGTACATTAATGAGATGCTGTTTAATGTGGAGCTGACTACATCCACAAGAGCCTTTTCAAAGTGTTCCTGTCATATTTCATATCAACTGTTTATGTCCTTTTATCCTGCATTCACCCTTCTAACTTCACTTTAAGTGATCAGGGTTGCATATGCTGCTCGACTTCTGGCTCGTCCTGCAGCAAAAGATGTCTCTTCTGAAGCCTGAGAGAGTAAATTAAGCAAGTGGCACATAAAACAAAGCATTCATACATTAAACAGAATTATTCCCTCCACTGTTTCATTAAGTCATTATGACATGGTGGTGTTTGAAGAAGATATGAGAAATAAAAATATCAATTTAAAGTATTGGTGGTGAGCCTTGTTGTAAGAGCAGGGGACTGGAAAACTAACAACAACAAAAAAGATCCTGAACCTACTGATCAAGTGGGTGACCTGGCGTGATGTAGCCTAGTGTCTCACAGAGCTATGTAACGGTGACAACTGTGTAGCTGCTAAGTATTTATTGTCCTTGCATTGAGTTTTTATGAATTTACAACTGAGTGCTGAAACTCGTATTGTATTTGGCATAATACAACAGCAACACCTGGTTAACCAGGGAACATTTGTCTGTAGCCAGAAAGCATTAGCAAACACAAACTGAAAAGCAAGACTGCGCTGACCAAGTGTAAATAGACACTGCTTCTCTTTGATTCAAATTCATGCAACGCTTTGGAATCAATATTATCATCAAACACAAAGCCTTTTGCAATGAGTTGGCAGTCTCTTGTATCGGTCCAGTTTTAGAAAGGTATGTGTGACAGTTGGTCTGGTGTGGGTACGGTACACAGCGGTGCTTATTCTTGGTATTAAATCTTCATACCCTTAATGGTTGACCACTTTACTGGAATCACAAAGCCATGCTGTGTTCAATCTGAACCATTGCACATCTACTGTATAATGTCTAATTCTACTACAGCACTCTCCTGCAATGCCATGCATTGCTGAGGTCATGTGTGTTGGTTGGGTTGGATTTCTGCTGCTGCTGTGTACAAAACCAACATTGATCTGTGATCCAATTGGCTAAAACGAACAACTTTGAACATCGTATAAAAAAGAAACAGTTACCATGCTGTACCTTCACACATAATTATATGTAATTGCATTGTAATTGCTGGAACTAGTATTTTAGCAGCAGAGCTGTTAAGATCCTTGTTTGTGTACCCTGTGGGTAGTGCAGTGATAGCCTTGTAACCTGTTCACTGATCACCACAAGTCACTTTGCAGCTGTCAATGAGAAATTAATTTGGCAAACCCTGGCTGCTTTGGGTCTCACAGTAAGAGGCTGTGTTTTCTTTCTCTTGTAGGTTTTCTCTTGCACCTTACTGGTCTGTAGTCACTTCCCATCTCCCAGACTGTAAACATTTTAGAAAGACACAGGCAAGTTTCTTCTTACGCCTGTCACACACACGTACACATTCATCCTTCCTTAATATTAAAAAGTACCCCCTCCCTCCCTCTGTATTAAATCCCTCCCTCCATCCCTCCCTCTCTCTTTTCTGTCTAGTGTGACATGTTCACGGTTTGTCCCTCAGGTCATGACAGGTCTCCATGTACTGACCAGCCAGTCTGGCTGTGTGTTTGTCTTCCTCCAGCACGATTGACAGCTTCTGGGTTTCGTGCATTTTGGGGAATTGTGGGACTAAATCGCAGAATTTGGGGAAGAAGATGTCCCTTATGTTTTTATATATTTCCCAGTGTGTTAGGAAGTGAATCTCTGTCTCGTCCTCTCCTGCCTCACAGTGACCACAGAGCCTGTTCTCTCTGCCAGCCAGGTTTGCCCTTGTCGGCCTTTTTCAATGGCCATGTTTTGGTTACTGAGCTAGTATTTGGCCAGGATCTGCCTCTGCTTTGATATTCTGCCAGGGTGTCATTTCTATTTAGGGTCTGACAGCACTCTAGTTTGTTTTGTGTTTCAGTGTTTATAATTTGGTTGACACTAATTGGAATTGTTTTTGCAGTGCTGTCCTGAAGTTGACTGATGTCAGTGTTGCTCAGCTTGGAGAGCTTCAGGATCAGCTGGCTGAGGGTACTCTTTTCTGGGCTGAGCTCTTAGTATTGCAGGGCTTTATTATGGAGTAAGTTTGGGTCACTTTTTTAGCTGAATCCAGTATTTTAATATTCTTTTTTGGATATTAATAATCAATGGTTAAAGGCCTAATTCAGCAGTGCATGCTTTGTTTGGTGTTTTTCTTTGTAATTTCATGATGTTTTTGCAGAATTCTGCATTTTGTGTAGTCCTGGTTGGTGATTGGACCCCGCACTTCACTGCCATAGAGGGCAATCTCTCTCTCTCTCTCTCTCTCTCTCTCTCTCTCTCTCTCTCTCTCTCTCTCTCTCTCTCTCTCTCTCTCTCTCGCTCTCTCTTTTCTATACCCTCTCCTGCCATCCATCTATTTGTTATTTTAAATGTCTTACTAAGGGTGTCTTTATCTCGCTATCCCCATCTTGCGCTCCCCCTTTTCCCCTACCTCCCCCTCTCTCTAACTCTCTTTCCCTCATCTGCTCCATTCTCGGTTCCTTCATCTGCTCTGTTCTCGGTTCATTCCTATCCCCTTCAACATTATGTATCTGACTGCTATTGTATGGGTGATATTTTATAACTCAGGCACAAGGTTCTATGGAGGAATGAAGCCAGTAAATTGCATCCAACAGGAGGAACTGTGCAATGCTCTTGCAATGAGTTGTAACAGTAAGTTACAATTTGCAAGGGTCAAGATTCAATTTACAGTGAGTCTATCAAAGCAACATCCACCGCATCTCACTAGGATCAATTTCTTTGGATCAATAAAAAAATTAATTGGCGCATAACATCATAAGAAGCATCCTGGAATGAGAAGAGTCTGTTCAGCATATCAAGGCTCGTCCCTTCCCAGCACATCCTCCTCAAGGGATCGAATTTAAAATAACTTACTTTTACTCAGATTGCATGTGTACCTTGTTGTACAGTGTTTTCTCTCCTTTATGAATTAATTGCACAAATAACAGTTTCTCTGTTTTAATTCAGACACCAAAACACATTAAACAGTGCTCAGGGTCATTTTAAAAGGGGAGTTACAGTTAAACACACAGATGCTGGCAAGTAAATGATTTCTAAAATGACTATGATGTTAATCTAAGGTAGCGCTAAGGAAAGGTCACGTGTGTGTGACGAATTGGTTAAGAACAAATATGAAATCCTACCGGCTTATCAATTTGTAACTCTTAAACAGCCAGAGTTGTCATTGTGTACTTTAAAATGTATTCTGATGTGTCACAAATGCGGCCAGCATTTCTTGATTTTTCCAAGATGTGTAGGTCTGCACTGTTGACAGAGTTAAAGCTTGTTCATGTAGGCAGTGGCAAAATTCTCAAGTAAGCAGACAATCTCCTTCAAGGATGAGAGATTTGAAACCAAAATCTCTAAGGAAAGGGCAGAAATAAAGTTTCTCAAACACAAGTTAAAAACAATTTAATAAACTGAAGCTGCGGTTTGGCCCCAGAGGTTTGTCTCTCTTCTGGCCAGAGCCCCTGGCTGGGGAACTGATCAATGCTGACCCAAGGTATGCTGTCAGGATGATGAAACAAGTGATGCTCAGCTAATCTAAACAAGCACAAGCTATAAAGTTAATTCACGCAAATTTGTGATCAAAATTCTGGTCAGGGGTTTAATGGCTACAGCATAATAATTAAGGACATGGCTGGAACAAACACTTGGACCTGAAAACTATCTACTGCCTGCAAAACTCATTCTTAATCCAGTAGAGTGTGTCAAAAGTGCTGCCATCTATTGAGAGCTTAGGGAAGTATATTTTATAAAGAACTAGTTAGAAGAAGCGAAAGACTAATAAACCACAATGTCTAAATATACTACTAAGAAGAAGAAGAAGAAGAAGAAGAAGAAGAAGAAGAAGAAGAAGAAGAAGAAGAAGAAGAAGAAAAAGATGAATACATTTCCCCCATAGGTACTCACTGCAAGATTTCAAGTATAGTTAAAAAATCAAGTTGCTGAAGTTGCCATATTAGGTCAAGCATTGCATTGACATTATAATTGGCTTTAATAGAAACACATACTGTCAAATCTATTCATAGTAAAAAAAAAAAAAAAAAAAAACAACAACAAATCGCCCCTCTCTACAGACTTGGAGAAAATTATAATTTGACTAAATTAATTTGGAAGAATCATAATTCCCTTTGAAGAATTAAATTCGGAATTGTAAATCTGATGAATACATGTGTGTTTGATTAGCATAGCAGAATGCAGTGCTGTATTTAGATCATTATTAGTTTTCACTACACTTTTTTATTTAGGCGTTTACATTTGAGATATGGTGTTTTGAAATCACTTACTATAATAGACTTAAAGTAATATTTGGTAATTGCATTTTCAATATGCAAGGAATATAAAAGCTAAGGCAATGATTACAAAAAACAGCTAAAATACAAAGCTGTAATAAAGCCCCTTGGCATGGGGCATATCTGCACATGATGTGGCTTATCTAGCTGACGTAGAATGCTGGCACACACAAAACCATGGGGAACAGGTGTCAGGGATTATCCCTGGCATTCAAAAGATTGCAGCTGCCCAACGAAAACAATAAGGAGCTCCTTGCAACCAAAAAGAGGCAGTGATGGTCTTTTTTTTAATACACACTGCTACAAGATAGATAGATAGATAGATAGATAGATAGATAGATAGATAGATAGATAGATCAATCGATCGATCGATCGATCGATCATGTGTATGTCTCTCATCATTGCTACATTAAAAGACTGCTGTAATGTACCATGGAGAAAATCCATTTCCTTACTAAACCAAAGTGCCGGTCCCTTTGGTGGGATGTGTCTAACCAACCTAACTGCTTCGGGGTGCCTGGAGTGCTAAACACATGCATGTTTAATAGAGCACCAGCTGCCCGAAGACTTAATCAGCTCGTGCACGCATCAAACTAGCAGGGCAGAAAGTGCTGACTCAGCAGCCCCCAGTCCCTGATTATCACAGGCCCACCTTCTCAGTACATCACACACCATCTGCTTTGTTAACACGCTTAACGTGGTTTATTTGAAGTTTTATTATTATATTTTTTTTGCTTAGCTTGACCATGCGTGAGGTCACTGTGCCAACATGTACAGTACACGTTTAAGTTGTTGAGACAGTGGGACACAAGCATTGCCTCTGTTTCAGGCTTTGTCTTGATATTCCTGGAATTCATTATTTTGTCCTGTGGTGAGGCTGGACAGCTGCCCTTTTTACCCCACTGACCAGGTCCTGAAGCACCCCTCTCCCCCTCCTCAATAAATATCTTGATAGCCCAAAAAAGAACAGTTTGCCCTGATCAAATACATATCAGCTATCAAATTGTACATATAGAGCTAAAAGTAATGCCTTATGACCGGAAAACCAAGATTTATAATCACAATGGCAACTGCATATTATCTATTGTTTCTGGTGCGCTGGGGAATGTTTTGTATTCTTGGTTTTTATTGTAATGCATCTGTGTTATTCTTCTTGGAAGAAAAGCCCAGGGATAGAAGGGTGGCAAGCCCAGGGATAGAAGTGTTTGCGAGCCCTCTACCCTCAGGAAGCATTCATGTTGATAGATGCAGCTCATTAGCACCCCCTTGTGTGATCAATGAAATATCATCTCATGAAGTTTTGAAGCCAAGCATTTCTATTTATTTTTTCCACTGCTCCCACTCACAGCAGGAGTAAATGTCATTGACTTTGTAATTAGCTCTGAGGCTTAAGAAGACTTGTCTTGCATTGGTAACCAAGGCAACAGCAATCCTTAGAAATAACACCACAGGTACCAATTAAAAGAAGAGAGTCGGTCAGGTGGGGTGGGTGGGCAGGGGAAAAGGAGCAAGCAACAGGCTGTCAGAGTGTCTCGTCTCGTTTTTCTTGTCTACCTAAATTAACGTCTATAATCGTTGTCCACCTCTTCTCTGTCTCTACCCTTAGATTGTGTCTCTGTGAGAGGTCCCTAAGCGTTGCCAACGTAATATTATATATATATATATATATATATGATATTATATATGCTATATATATAATATATATATATATATATATATATATAATATTATGTCATATACCTAACGTCTGAGACGGGGTACATGTTTATATAGGGTTCCATACGTTAATTAAATACAAAGTTGATTGCATTTTAAAAACTCATGCATTAACATCTTCCTCTCACTTCACATACCATCTATTTCAAAGCAAACCTGGTTGTTCCCCTCTTTGTTAAATCTTTGAAGAAATTGGCAGATTACTCCTGACCGAAGCACCACAGTTTTTAAAAAGAAGGTTGGCACATTTGTACAAAAAAATCAGTGTACCCTATAAACATATACTGCACGTAGAAAGCATTGAAAATGGACACAGTGTGATTTACTTGAATTGAACTGGCTACCTCTATAAATATACATATACAAAATATACAAAAGGTACATTCAGAAATCAGCCATGGTTAAATGATTGATTTCAAGTTTCAGACTAGCTGTAACTGTAAAAAGTTATGAATCTCTAGATGAAATCTGAAATGTATTTTATTTAACTAACTATTAATATGGTCATGAAATGGTGCAAATTGTGGCGAAATGTAAAAAATGCCTATACGCAAAAACCCCAGAAGAATGTGCCTGTGACCTTAAGGATTTCAGTGTGGACTACTTGTGCAAGTACTGTCTAGTTACTACTATACATATTTTAACAGAAAAATAAGCATTTTGGAAAGTAAACTAAAACGTTAATTTCATACAGTATATCAAAAATAAAAGCCCTGAAAAAAACAATTTACATAAAATTAATAAATGCAGAAAAACAGAAGCCTTACATATAATATGCATATTTTTTCATTAGATTCTGTCATTTCACATCAAAAAACAAGTACAAATAGTAGAGCTTTAGTCTAGCAATACAAAAGGAATGCATCTGTTGGTGGGTAGTTAGTTATGTGATGCTTCAAATAGGAGACCTGGGTAATTAATCACTTAATGAATGTGCAATTGAATCTCAGAAAATACAAGCCAGTGATCAATTGCTCGCTGCATCTCTTCTGCAGAGCATACCATTGAAAAACTATTGTAGAGTGATCAGACAAGCGAGTGTAAACACCTTCAAAATGTACTATGCTGTTCCAATACATGGAGGGTACTGTATGTCGTGATGTTATAGTTTGATCAAATAACTATGAACACAATTATATATAAAACTTTTAAAAAATAAAGGAATCCACAATATAAAAACGAACCTGTTTAAACTGAGCTGTAATGGTCTGGAACATGTTGATTCCGAATAGCTAGCATATTGTCCAGAACGTTGGATGTTTTTTTATCTTTCCACATTCTTTTCTGATTTTCCAGTGTGCAGTATGGACTTGACAGCTCTTGTGAAATTTGCACAGTCATTTTGCTGTTTTGAGATGCTTTTCCCATGGTTATACTATGCATTTACCATAGCCGACCATGCTTTTCCATGTTTGTGTTTTTATTGTTTACTATCTTTCTCTAGGATTTAGAATGCTAACCTATGCTTTACCATGCTTTCACTATGCTGTATTACACTTTTAAAAGTGAGGTAGCCCACACAACATTGTCTCTGCAACCTACTCAGTTGCCTGGGAAAGTGTTGTCTAGGTACAGTATGAACCAAAAATACTGAAATAACATTTTATTTTATATTCCTATAGTGAGCTCCTTATGAATCACCTTGCATGTATAAAATGAAATATATGGTGCTATGCTTATGTGTTGCCATATAAATGGATACACACATTGAGTCATTGAGAGAAGTCTTGTCTTCCATCTAGGAAATCATTCAGATCGCACCAGCACCTTGATACTGGGGTGAGTTTGGTCGCCTAGCAACAGGACATCAATGATTCTTTCTGCAAGAAATGCAGGACTCAGCTCACTCGAAGAGCAGATATCCTTAATGTTTGGTAAAAAAATACCATTTGATTGTAAACCTCAAGCATTTTTTTTTCTACTACAGCATTAATTTTGCATTT
Source organism: Polyodon spathula (assembly GCF_017654505.1). Classification (NCBI taxonomy): domain Eukaryota; kingdom Metazoa; phylum Chordata; class Actinopteri; order Acipenseriformes; family Polyodontidae; genus Polyodon; species Polyodon spathula. The sequence goes on from NC_054543.1 coordinate 7,124,870, forward strand.
ATGCAATTCTTAAATACACATATATATTGTGCATTATACAGTTTGTTGTCATATTGACTTCAAACTATGAGTTCAGATTCGATCCAAAGTGAATAATACAGTGGTAAAATCAAACGCTAGCTAAATCCCTTACAGTATGTTCTTTAAAATACAAGACAACCTGCAGTCTGCAGTAATACAGTACTCAGGTAAGGCTGAAGATTGAATTCAGTAAATCGCATGCAACACTAGCTTGCTCCTTGTTTGGTTGCTTTTTCCAAGAGTACCAGAAATCAAGCAATGTGACAAGTGGCACTAAGTGGATCTTTTACATTATCACAGTAATACCAGACTCGCACACTGCAGCCCAGCAGGATAGCAGCTGTATCCTTCATATTCCCTCTTATCATTTGTGTTATCATTATGTAGGCTGGCACGCTGCTGGAATCAATTCCTTCAATTTGCAATAAACAAGATTTAGAAATGGAAGGTTGAGTGGGAGTAGTGCAGACTTTTTTTTTTTCTTACCCAAATGTATTTTAACTTGTTTTTGTCTCAAACATAAAATCTAGTGGGGCTCCCGATTGGCGCATCCGGGAAAGGCGCTCAGCACAGAGTGCAGGATGTGCCTTATAGTCTGAACATCACTGTCGACTGTGGACTGGAGTTCCCAGACAGCTGCGCACAATTGGCCGAGCGCCACCCAGGAGGTGGGGGGCTTAGGTCGGCACAAGTGCTCTCGGCTCACTGCTCTCCAGCAATTCCTGTAAGCTGCCCAGAGCTGCGTTCTCCTCCAACGCTGTAGCTCTGGATTGGCTGCATGGCGGGCCTGCAGAGTGAAAAAAAGCTTCACTGCCCCCATGTCAACACAGGGGTGGCAGTGGTGAGCTAAGCGTAAAAAAAATACAATTGGATATATCAAATTGGGAGAAAAACAGGGTAAAATCAATTGTCGGCTACTAAATAAAAAATAAAAAATAAAAATAAAAAAATAAACATAAACACTAGCGTTTAAAAGACCCCAGGGATTTGCCCAAGAAATGCGACTGATAGCAACAAAACATTAGCACACAGGACCACATTCCCAAAGATATTTACTCCAAACCATCCTTTGCATTATTTTTGTATGAAAGGAAGAACAAAAAAACATAATACCAAACTGAATAAGAAACAACTTCACCCTATTTACAAGCCCCTACAGTTGATGTCCAAGTTTTTTTTTATATATATTTTTTTAATTGGGCATGCATTTTTACTATCTGAAAATGCCATATGCCATTTTGGAGTACAAATGTTTTGAGAAACTAGCCCATGATCTTTAATGGCAATGGTATGATTAAGGCAATGCAATGGTTCTGTATTGTATTAAGAGGCAATGGCAACACAATGACAGCTACAATGGTATTAGTCAAGTCATTGTTAAGGTATGTTTCATATTTTGACATGCTAATGGCATCCCCATGGTTTCAGTCAATACTGCTGGTAAAAATACAATCTCATCAACAGTCTGCTACCACAGCAGGACCGCTCTGCAATAATGTTTCTTTAAATATTCCACAGTATGGCTGTGAACAGCTGTGTTACTCTAGATATGCCTGCCAAATTCTCATACTGGTCAAATTTTATTTTTTCTTCTGCAAATCCATCTGCTCTGTCTGGACTTAATTGTATTTAATTTAAACGAATACATGATTAATTCCATGATCCTCTTAATTGGAATAAAGCATGTCCCTGGGGAGCTAAGTGTTAAATGTCAGTGGATTTCTGTCTTCCAGCTACATCCAGTTAATGCTTTGCATTAAACTTAAACAGTTCAACTTTTCCTGAACCTGCTTATACACCAGAACAAAGTATCTGTCCATTTCAGGGTTTAGGAGGAATTGCTCTTTTGGTAACTAATAACAGAACTAACAGCTGGCACTGACTCACAGAGAAATGATGGGTACATGTGGCAGGGCCCTGGCTCTTTGTGTGGCTCTTTGGCTGTAAATAAATTTTGATGATTATTTTCAATGTAAGTTAAAATCCCATCCCTGCCAAATCCATGTGCAGAATGAGGCTAGGAGCTGATTGATTGGTTGATTGATTGACTGACTGATTGACTGGTTGTCAATCAGCACAGGCCATGTGGTATAGGTAATATCAGAATAACAGGAATCCCATTCCTTCACTTTTCGGCACATGAAAATCAAATATGAAATATACCTCGAGATATAGCTTGAATGTGTTTTCTTTGCTATATATGAAAAATATTCCATCGGGAACAAAACATATTTTACATACTGTAGTGATAGCGATTCATATTGAGATCAAATTCCTTTGTCAATTAAATAAGATAGCAAAGTTTAAAAGGTATAGTAGCTTGTGAATTAACCTGAAGTCAATTAACTGCAACCAAATGCAAAAATATGTTAAGAGGTTAACATTTGGGGCGGAGGGGGATTAGCCATAATATGCCTTTTTTGATTTCCCCTTACATGTTGTAGAACTGGCAGGCGAATTCTTCTGGTACCTCCACAAACAAAATTCAGCCTCTCTCTCTCTCTCTCTCTCTCTCTCTCTCTCTCTCTCTCTCTCTCTCTCTCTACATTTCTCACACGGCAAGGTCAGGGCTCTGTCAGCTACCCGCATCGGTATTATCTGTGTTTCAGAGCTGATAAACATGTTATGCCTGGATAATGGCATTTACAATTCATTTAGCCTGTCGTGCCCACACTTGGTGCTGAACCCTCCCAATGATGAGAGTCATAATGCAGTCAGAAAACATGAGATTAATTGCTGGACTGCAGGGCGCGCTTGATGGCTGGAAAGTGTTTTATTCACACCTCAGACACTCAGCAATCCAGCCAGATGCCAGTGCGGTGAAAACTGTGCCCTTATTAGAATTCTGCAACATGATGATAGTGACAAACACCTTTTATTTTGCAGGTCATGGCTTGTCAAACACGAGTCCCCCAGAGTATATGTAGAGAAGAGATATGAATGCTCAAAGATATAGAAGTACTCACATACTGAGAGACACAGGTTGTGATTTTAAAGTTTACAGAAAAGTGACATGACCTAGAAAAGGTTAAATGACAACTTTATTTTGCAATTAGTTTTTTTATGTTGCTTGTGTAGAAGTTAAAACTCTAGCAATGAATCAGAAAGAAGAAGAAGAAGAAGAAGAAGAAGAAGAAGAAGAAGAAGAAGAAGAAGAAGAAGAACTCTTCACAGAATTGATTAAAAACACTACATTTTAACAATGGCTCTCATCTCAGTTGTCTCGTGTGTCACAGACAAGAATTACCGTGGCAGTTTGGGTTAATTACCTGCAGATATCACATCTGGAGAAGGAAAAGCAGTAGAAAAGGCTACCAGAAAGATAGACCTTCCATTACAGATTTGCTAAAGAAGGGATGGACGGTTACTGTCGCATTCACAGAATCAGCCTGGGGGGTGGGGCTTAAAACTCAACCATTGTTTGCTGAAAGTCACTACACATTTCCTGAAGGTATACAAACTGCCTTTTGTGTGTTTCTCCTCTCCTGCTCAAGTTTACTGAGCTAAAGCTGAGTACAGGATGCACCCGGTCTGCTCAACCTATTGGCAGCCACACAGCTGTAAACAGAACACGCTTTTTCATCATGGGATTACAGTATTTTGCTTTGACAACCACATGACATTGAATTATTAAGAGAAAAACACTGCAGTGATAAAATATAGATTTCGAATGGGAGATCAGAAACCTGTAGCAGCTGGAGATTATTTTTTTTGTTTTTACCGCAATGTGTCCTCAGTTTCAAAAACAGAGCTGTCAAATCCTGACTGCTTCCAAACATGTACATAACAGTTGATGGGTCACTGAAAAATCATCACACTCTGCTCTAAAAATGTTATAATATACATTATTTGTAACGACTAACCAGTAAATGTTACAGCGTGCTCTTGGTTGGTATTTCATCAGGTATTGAGCGTGTGATCATTTCATTAGGAGTTTATCTGTACAGTAGTTTAGACATCTAAAGTTGACTAACAGGTGAACACAACCTCTTTACAAATGATGGATAAGAGCCAAAAAAACATGAAATTAAATGTCTACGACACCAGCAGTCACACTACAAACATCCATCAAACAGCTTTGATCAAGGGCCATCCAGGCACTTCATTTACTGATTGCAAACTATATACTGGTCATTCTTGGATTACCGTAATGTGCTGGATTAGACTGAGATTGAAGCAACTGAGATGAAATGTCTGGTTTCCAGGGATATCCTGCTCACGTGTTCCAAGGATTTGAAGATATTAAGTATACCTTCTCACCTAAATGACTTTATAACCACTCTCTACTGTATGCATCCTATTACCAAAATAGAGACAACCTCAACAGCAGTTTCTAAACTCAACACACAGCAGTGAGCGATCCAGGCAAGTGTAAAATTCATACCTTGTAAAATAAGTCACGGGTTATAATGCTTGGTGTATTGGTGTTGATAATGTGTGTTGTTGTTTTTTTTTTCTTACAGAATTTTATCCCCAAGCTCTGAAATCAATTGTTTACATACAAATAACACTTTGGTAATTATATCCTTTTCCAGCCATGAAAGAGCTGGTTGCCTGCTTCTCATTTCCATTCCCCATTGCGGAGTCTTAATTAACTCAGTCCTATACAACGCCTAAATGATGTTTACTTGCCTTCTTCCAACTCAACCTTGAACCGCATTGCTCCAGTATAAATGTTAAAATAAGCTCTCCCCTCTCCCCCCCCACCACAGATCCAGTGGTCTTCAGCAATCAATCCCAAAGCAACATCTCGTGATTAACTTCAAAAGCAACCCAATAAAGGTCGGTCCATTCTTCAGACAGAAGACAGTCATGCATGGGTCATATAAGCTGAGAAAAATTAATCTCTGGCAAACAGACTCCCTTTGAACATCAAACAATCGTAAAACTAGAGAGACTAGAAATCGCCTTCAGCGATGGTCACGCGATTGAAGTATGATGTATATAAAGGGTTGTGACGGTGTGCCCACCGCTTGTGTGTATTTTATTATTTACAGTATGTATGTATTCATTTATTATTATTATTATTATTATTATTATTATTATTATTATTAGTAGTAGTAGTAGTAGTAGTAGTATATTGTGTTTATGTGCGAATGGACGAATGGACGAAAACCATCCGACATGATTACTTATTATTTTAGATGACAACAAAAAGCTGTGCGTTTGTGTTTTGTTTATGTATTTAAAAAGTGACCATCTCCCGAGTGAATTCATTGATTAACTGTTGCTAATCGGGAGATGGTCACCTGTGTAAAAACCTGCAGCTTTCTGCGCTCCAGGAGAGAGTGGCAGAGGCGAGGCGTGAGTCTAAATTAATAGAGGAACAATTGCTAAATCTAAAATATACTTGTTTAGAATTGTTGGTGTTTGTTTTACTTTGGCCAGAGTGCCCTTTGCATTGTGTTGTGTGTTCTTTTGTTTATTAATTATTAAATACGAGTTTTGTTTCATTTCCTGGTCTGATGGCACCTGATGTTACCTGATCACAAGGGTACAGAGATTTTAAAACCTTCCCTTGAAAAATGTTACTGCAGTATTTTTGCAGTTTTTCTTGCATTTCCCACGGAATAGTACTGAATAGTTACCATAGTTTACCCTGATTTGTTTATTAATGTGCTTTATCATACCTCTCTGGTCGTTACAATGCTTCCCTGTGCTTTACCATGCTTTCACTGTATCTTATTACACTTTGACATACTTCTACTATGGTAAACTTTCATAAGGGTTAGCACACCTCTAAACATTTTAGCAACAAAATATAAATTAATAAAAAAAACACTATATCTAACTTATTTAGACGTTTGAAATGTTCTCAAAAATTTCTCAGACCTCTTCAGGGGATTATTTGATTTATTTATTTTACTTCAAAGCAAAGACTGCACCCTTTTCAAAAAAAAAATTCTCTCCTTCAAGTCTTCTTAAGATGTTATTTTTTTTTAGAAATTTTAACATATATTTTTTCCATCAAAACGCACTTCATTTAAAATCAACTTGGTTGATTAAAGTGATTGAATGTCAAGCTTTTATAATTATTCCCTCAACTAGAGTCAATGCAAAACAGCTATATCTGTGGTGTGTGTGAGTATTCGTGTCCGTTCAGTCTGTCCTGCACGTAACTAATACAGGTATTTTCATTTTAATCACAGTTCCTACCGAGACCCTTTGAGCTGCCAATTAAAGTATTTGTGGCCTGTGGGTATTTGTAATAGTTTAGTTCACTTTACAGAAAAGCACAAAACCCTGAAATTACAAGATTCAATTTGTATTTTATCTGCTGTACTTTTAATTCTGATGCCTCAGCAGACTAAAATACACCATCTCTTTAAGTTGTTGTTCTTATCCTACTTGCATGCACGCAATGTATAGAAACTGTGTTATTGATTACTGTATGCGGTGGGTGTGGCCTATTTTGGCACCCTTTAAGTCAAGCATCTCTAAATTAAACTTAATTACACCGTAATTATTCACTACACGATATAAAATTCAAACATCTTTTCTAATTACATTTACACATTGTGCATTTTGTAGGAACAATTGAGTAGTTTCCAAACTGAAATATTATTTAATTTCGGAGAGATCAACGATTTACTGTGAACACCCACACTCAAAAAGAAATCCTATACATGTACTATGTATCACAGATATAATAAACAGCATCAAAACTCTAATGTAATGTAGATAATACTGTCTACAAATAGCAGGCTTATTTAAAAGCTCTTTGTGTGAATACATGAGGTAATCTAACTTTCAGTTACTTATCAAGGTTCATTAAAAGTTACTTTTCACAGTTTATGTAACTCTAACTAATTACTCAATTAAGTTTCATATAATTAAATTTCGTGTAATTAGGGTTCATGTGGAGAATGTAACATAGATTGTGTTCAAAAGTCACAGGCAACTCATTCGCTATTTGATTGTAGACTGTAGTCATAAAAAATGACCATGGCCAGAGCACTACTTTCATCAGCAATTCTATTTTAGTTGTGTGTTACATGAAAGAAAACCAAGCAAAAAGATTTAAAATGATCTATAAATAGCATGTCATGAAAATGTTTGTTAATTACATTATGTAGGCATGGAAAAGAAATCCAAAAACGCTTTAGATAAGATCTTTTTATAAACAACCAATAATGCACTAATAAACAGGATCCGAAGGGTCTTCTAAATAATATTAGAGGTGTTTTTTTTTTTTTTCTGATGACAACAAACCTTATAAAAGACGTTATATGTTATTAATGTGTCATTAAATTGTGATTGTGCCAAACCTGTAATAACTCATTGATAGATGTTTTAGAAATGGATCCTCATGACCAGAATATCTAAAGCTCCACTGATAACAAGGAAACAGAAATCACAATAGAAAGACTGGATTTGAAAAAGTTACTTTTTCTAAGAAATCAAAACGATGTTCAAATGGCAAAAAGAAAAAAAGCTGGCTTCGATGTGGACTATGTGGTTTCTTGTATAATACAAAGCATATCAAAATGCTGCTTCAATTCCGGGCATCTTGTCAAAGCTCTGCTATTTCTTTCGCTTGTACTGCAGCAGCTGAAGTAGTTCTTTGATCTGTTGTTGTGGTTTTTATTTTGTTCAGGGGAAAAAAATGTATTAGCTTGCAACAATAAATTATGAAAGCTGTGAAGCCATTCATCCCCCTCTTCACCAGCTGGAGGTGTCATTCTCATTCTGCCGAGGTCAAAAAGACACATTATTGAGTGAAGGAGAGCGAGATGGAGATCCTGAAGAACTTCTCTAACAGGCAAAGCTGCAAATAAAACACTACATGATTTAATCATAAAAGCGAAATGCAGAAACTACGACAGCTGTTGTAGCAGAGATAACAGCTATCAAACAGTAATGAATTGGGTTCAAGGCAGAAAAAACATAATGTTTTGATACCTGTAACCCAGGGTTAACAGCTTCACACATTTAAAGAAAATACAATATTTACTGTCATTAATCAATCAACTTTTTCCCCTCATGAGTGACATGGTTTGTATTCAGCCCTAAGCTTTGGCCCCAAAGACACTGCTACAGTATACTTGCACAATCCCAAATACAGTTCAGTCTCTTAAACCCTGTAGGAACAGTGAGTATAATTCAACACAATGTAAGATTCCTAACACCTTCATACAAGTTATATAATACTATATGACTAGGTGCGGAATCCTTCAAACCCACTCTGAAAACAGGCATTACATGCACATAAGTATTAACAACATGCTGTCATAATGTGTTACAAACTAAATGCATTGTAATTGAAAATTCAACATTCCAAGTGTGTGTGTGTGGCTCAAGGCCCTTAATATTGTTACTGTAAGTGTTAAGATCCCTTATAAGATCATTAGATCATGTCAGTATCACTTAGTATTGAAGCACATAGTAAAAGATGATATAACAACACAAATGTTATGAATATTTTGAAGCATGTCACATCAGTTTTCAAAGTGGTTCTGAAGGGTTATCCACGAAGTTACACAGTGCTATGCCTTTAGGAAGGTGTTCTGAGCCAACATTGTGTCCACTTCAATTGGAGCATTACTGTCTCTTTATATTCGAATAATGAAAGATTTATGCAGGACAGACTGTGCACCATGTAATTAAAGATGGTTTGAATTAGTAATCTTCACCACTTGTTATACAAAAAGCTCACTCACTCCTTCACTCACACTGGTCTCTAGCAGCTGTTTGTCCCTCCGCAGATCCCAATATCTGTTTGTGTGTTGGTTCCTGGAGGATTGGTAGCTCTATTGCATATAAGTGGTCTATACTGAAAGTCACCATAGCAACAGCAGTGCCTCTTCTTAGACACAAGCAGCTGCTCACCTCTGAAGCATCAAAGAAGTTTGAAAGCTGTTTTTGCTGGGTGCTTAGTAGTGCTGTCAACCTAACAAATTGGTGAACTCTTAAAACTCATCTTCCCAACCAACAGACATAACAAGAGCAGCTTCTTGCTTCTTCTTTCCACAATATTACTGAAAAATGATGTTGTAGTGAGGGTCCAGAGGTCAATTCTTAATCAATGCACAATACATTCAGCACCACAAACTGGGACTGGCCATCAGCCGAATTGAAATGACGGTTAAACCAGCCTCTCACTCTCTTGGGTATAATGTCCGATTGAGAAACATTGAATCCCCAAATAGTCACAGTGAAAACATCTTGAAAAACAAGATTCACAGCTAAATTCCTCAGACGGAATCCTAAGTTGATGCTTTGTTTTGGTCACAATACAAGCGACCACAAGGGTTTTATGAACGAAAGAGACATCTCTCTGCTGGCTTTCCTATGCAGCCTCCGTGGTTTCCACACTGCACTACAATGTCATTTTACAAGGAACCTTACAGCTCAAGGATATAAGGTATATCTCTCTCTACGATTGAACTGGATATGTTGTACATAATTGATCTTAACCAGCTCAAAGGATTCCCTTTAGTTTTGATTTTTTTTAAAAAAAAACATGTCCCATTTTGTAGATATAACATATTTATATATAATCCCTTTAGTCTAACATCTCTGTCTCTGTACATGTAAAATGCTTATGGTCATATCTTTTTACTGCGTCTTTTAAAATGTATTTTATGTTTCACAGAAAAATAAAATTATTCATTAGCCATATTGTTTATACACCACAATATTTTGTACCTGAACATCTTGCTGCATTTTTTAATAAACACTCCAGTTTCACTACTCTCTCTAAAGTTCCTGCTGTTTTTTTTTTTTTTTATGTTTGATGCCAGTTTCAGCCATCTGCCAAGGGAAGGGAAAAGACATCTTGGCAAAGAAGCTAATCTTTAGAATCTGTTATAAATCACCTGCATAGTATGCAAAGAAAATGATGCCTGGTCTGAAATTGTATGAGTCTGCAGAAAGAAGTAGCAACATTTCTATTTGAAGATGTGGGGAAACCACTTCAATCTTTGAGTCACATTTTCAAAAGCAGAAATGTGGAGCTAAGGACGTTGGTGGTGTCACAATAAAAGGTTTTGTCAATTTGTCTTTTTACCTACTTTTTAGAAGCTGGAGGGGATATTTGTTGTGATTTATAAAAACTTGAGCTTAATAGTCTTCATTGATTCCATCCCAGTAATTAAGCATTAGAATTCAACACAGCCATCATGTCTGACTCATAGTTAAAAGCCAGGCTAGTTACATCTGATGAGCTGAGTGGATATTAATTCTACTAGGAACATGTATACAGTAAAAGAGACAGAAAGACTTGGCTACACTACCAGGTAGTAGCAGGCCAGTGCCAATATGCCATTGAAAATCTGCTTTTCTAAATAGCAGGTGTACTGTGACCAAACCAAAGCATTGAATGCAGATCCCTCCTGACGAATTCAGCGGTGTTAAGCCCTGAATCACATTTTTACATGGGATCTAATGTTTTTTCATATACCTGGTTTGAGGTACCTGATGAATTTAGCATTTAATTGTAATTTTGCAACTGATTAATAAATAAAAGCAAGTTATGATTACAGTTCTGGCTTTCTAGCTTTGTGTAAAAGTAAATGTTGCAGAAGCCCTGCTGCTGTAAATAGTGTGTGGGAATGCAAGGTTGACAGGGATGGGGTTAAATATGCCCCTGCCACCAATCACAGATGTGGCCATTCCCCTTGTGTTTATTTTGTTCATGTTTTAGAGTTTGTTTTGTCAATAAACGTGCACACCAGCGCTTAAACTGTAGCTTTCTGTCTCTCGGTGAATTCCGGTAGCCAGCCTGTGCCGTGGCGTTAGCCTGTCTCTCACGTTTATTACACAAACACACAAAAACAGGAACAAAATAAACTGGCACGAGGGCCAAAATAAAATGTTCAAACAAAACAATAAATCACTTGTAGACTGAGCATTAGCCTGAGCAAGCGAGAGAGCCAATACAAAAATCACAATACAAACAACACCACCACTAGACAAAGGATTTTCCCCTTCCTTATATACATGTGGCCACTCCCCAGTCAGCATCAATTACCTAATTGGGGAATGGCCACACCTGTGATTGCTGACAGAGACGGATTTAACCCCACCCCTGCCAACCTTACATTCCCCCACACACACATTACTTACAGCAGCAAGGCTTCACAGTCCCATACAGTTATAAGTATAAATAACCCAAAGAACTGAGTGCATACCCAATCATGCATGAAGTCTTTACAAAGTGCAATTCAATCACAAAAATAATTCTGCCCTCTCCCTCTTCTAATTTGACTTACACACTGAGCAGTTTTGTATCAGCTGCACAGATGTAATTTCTACAAAAGATAAAAATTCCTAAACAGGTGTCTTGTACACATATCACAGTCTTGGCTGTCTCTTCTGAAGTTGTCATATTGTTCTATAAAAACAACAGTTTGGGTTCCAGAATAAATGTTCTGCTTGTAAACTTGGTTAATAACCAAAGGTTGTAATAGGCTGCACTGTTATACATTTTTAAACCTACTGACTGTAAACCAGGGCCAACATTTCACCTTTGGATTATGCTGCAGGGTATGCTTTGTTTTTGTTCACAAAAGCTACCATTTCTAGTTGAAAATGCATTTACAAATGCTTGCTATTCAAAACAAGCACATCGTTTTTAAAAGAAGAATTTATTTAGTTATAAAGAGATCTAATAGACATTGACAAGTGTATGTATGTGTTTTTAATTTTTTTTATTTTTTTTTTTTTTTCAGTATTCTTTTTGACAAATATTTTGACATTAACATAGTGATTTTTTTTCATATTTTGAGTTCCGGCAGAGGATGCCTCTTGATTGAGGGTTTAAACTTTAAAAAAAGGATTGAGGAGTATATCAGACCGAGTCAGGTACATCCATTTTTAGTCCACTTTTATCTCCCTGGATCCCTGACTATGATCTGTTTTATCATTTATGAAACTGAGCTTGTTTTCTTTCTTTACAAGAGCAGTGAAACAGAAGTAAAAGCTTTGTGTCTCATTGCCCTGGTATTGTGATAGAAATGTACATAACAGTCCTTTATTGCAGCAGAATGTCATTTACTTTAAATAGTAGCAGTACTGTAAATGAAGGCAAAAGCATCTGTGCCAGCCTCAGACATGTCCATCCAGCTGCTAATGGGACACAGGTTGGAGGGCAATGTCTGTGTTATATCTTTTGACGTTTCAATTTATTGCTGTGCACTAACAACTATTCGTCTGAAGGTAGAAACGAAGGTTTTTTATAGAAACGTATAATCTGTTGTGCAGAAAAAGAGTAACATGTGTGGAATTAATGTAATTGCAATGCTGCCAAGATTTTCTCATTAGCTTGATTCACTATTAATGACTTCAATCCCCACAGAATTTGAATTAAAGTGAGATTTCTAACCTGTGTTACAGAACAGGCAATGTTTGGAGTAAGCATAGTAGTTTCTTCAGTGCTGCAGCATCACCTAGAAAGTGTAATCATATTCACCCTCTCCCAGGGAAAAGCCAATGTACCAAATTTGCAGGTATAGAAAATCCATGTTGTCTATGTTACTTCACGTTATGTTATAAAGTGGGGATGGACACCAATACCAATATTTTCATATATCGATCAAATTTCCATATAGCGATATCGTGGGATTAAAAAAAAATATTCACGTACACTCGAAGAGACATACTTTTTATTGTTAACACTGCTGAAAATACAACTGCCATATAATCAAGAATTATCAAGAATATTCTAAGAGATAAATTCACAGTAACAGAACACAAGACATTTTAAATATAGACACACACACACACACACACACACACACACACACACACACACAGAAATAGTTTCAGACAATTATGACCATGATTTATTATGAAACAATCGTCACATAAATAATTCAATTGCGAATAACACATTAGTGCTTAAACAGTTTTGTGATTGGTAAAACAAAATAGTTTATTATTGTGTGTTAGATGAATTAGTAGAAGCGTTATACATAATAATGTAGTTATCTCGGCACCCGCAGGCAGGCTCCTCACACAGGGCGAGGCCATCCACGCACAGGTGGAGAGGGGCAAAGCCGGGACCTCTCGCACTAAAGCATAGCGCCGATACCGCTGTACAAAAGAACCGGCTCCTTTGCAAGGAGCGCATATCGGGCTTATGTCTTTGGGTGTGATTATGTCACCTACCTGCCCTGCTGCTGCCTTCCCCCGTGCACGTTACAATACTTATGGTAATTCAACAAACAAAAACAGAACTGGAACTCTACGTAGTTTAAGAGTACACCCGACTAGGATCTAAAACTGCTGATTTCTACTGTCACCTTGTCTTTATTTGACACTACAAACACATAGCAGAGAAAATAATTGGATTACTTTGGAGAGTACTTTTATAAACTGACTATGTGCTAATGTAATTACAATGACACACAAATTGTATATGCTAACTGAAACAGTTTAATACAGCAATCCTGAAACTAATTGCAAGTTTTTAAAAAGATAGGTACAATTTAAATAGAAAATCGATTTAAACATAATAACTCCCATCCATAGTCACAGAAGTAGCTATGTTGTTTGCATGCTGCATGCTGCATGCTGCATAAGCACCATCGGCAAACTGTTTTGCATTATTTTGAGATATGCACATGCTTCATCACTTAAGGTATTATTAATGTATTTTTAAAATGTGAAGTTTCCGTATTATAAATGAGATGTACTTTTAATAAATAAAAACACATCTCAAAATATGTCAAATTTGGCATGACGCTATTTAATGCTTTTAGAGGTTTAGTGAGTCAGCATGTACACGCAGAGCAGCTGACGATTCAATTACTTCTGGTTTGCCATAAGTCTGTGCAAAGTGAAGTATGGAAATATTTCAGTTTTGAGGTGGCTGATGACGGAATAGTAAACCAATATAACAAGATCTTGTTTTTCTCCATGGACACTGTGAAGCAAAGCACCATTAAGTTAAAGTTATTGCTTTTCATATGTAAATATCAGTTAATGTCTATATATGTTTGATATTGCAATTGTGTTATTACATTTCTGTGTTTTGGAAGACTTTGATATTATCAATATCGAAATACGTGCACAATATCAATATACAATGTTCATGTTGTTTATTTTTTTTTTAAAAAGCAAGTTTAAAAAAATGCCAAATTCTGATTATATCAATATATTGTGTTTTAATACATAATTTAATAGTCTAATTATCAATTGGATTCATATGTATATTGTTAAGACGAATCATTTGAGAGTATGATGCACTGCTGATCACAGCAAAGGCTGCTGAAACGTGTGCATTTTAGCACTTTTGAGCACTTTATTCACTTTTTTTTGCACATGTGAGGGTAAATAAGTAAACGTTTAGACAGAAAGTCTTTGTCATATATTATTACTTCAAATGGATCTTTAAATTTGTTACTGTATACCTTGTATGTTTTTTTTTAATTTTACCTCAAAAAAGAAAACTGAAGTTCTGGGGAAGGAATGAATTGCCCTCCAGTGCTCACTGCAGCAAACTGCAGGAGTCTCGAGGACAAACTGTTTGAAAGGCAGGAGAAATACAGGGATGGATGCATGCAGCCTGATGGAGTTTGAAATGCATTAGCCCTGCTCTGCAGGAGACCTGGAGCCAGGTGCCATCATGGACATACAGCTAGATTCTAGCGCCAGACACCTCATATAGCACCAGCAACATTTTTGCTTAGCAACCATAGATGATGATAGTTTTTCATTGGGTCTGGACAGCTCCCGTGACCAACCCACATGCACAGAGGTTTGTATTGTGTGGGAAGTTATGAGGTGGCTTGATTAGGACAGGGGTTTAATAATTCAGCACCAGCAGGCTCTTTGGTGCTCAACTTTCAAAACAATAGCAGCCATTTTCAAAACAATATGAACCTCTAAAGGTAACTTTTGATATATAACACAGAAACTACAGAGCCATTATGCTGTGCATGCAGTGAAATTAAAATAATGTGAGTGAGCTGCTTGCACAGCATGCAGGCTGTTTGTATAGATTTTTTGTGTGTTGGATGGGTTTTTTTTTATGATGTGAAGATGATTATTTCTGAGCATCTTGTGGGATTCATCCAAAAGATGTGTACAGAGCTTCATATTGGAATGAAACAGGCACATTGCTGATTGGTATACCAAACCATAGCTTTAGTAACAGATCTGCGAGAATCGGAGAGCATACATTGGTGTGATTTGTTACATCAGACAAGTACCCTTAGTTGATGATTATTTTCAGCCCAACTTGATAACAACTTAGTAATTGTTGTTGCCTTGACAGTGAAGGTTACCAAGGTTACTACATTACACCACATTGTGAGTCCAGTCATTTTAATAGGATAAAGTGAAGTTATAAACACATATGTGGCATTTATAATCTCTATATAATTATAGTTATTAGTATTATTATTTTTAATCTAAGCAGTTACAGAATATTGCTGCAATAATTATAATGACAATATGCACTGTAACTCATTACCAAATCAAATACACATCAACTTTAAAAGCAATGTTAATTAACTTTGAACCTTAGACACTCTTCATATGAAATACCGGTAGTACTGAAAGGAAAGGTATTACCGGTAATAAAATTACAAACTCTCTGTTTTTGTAATGCTGTACATTTACATTTTGCACCCTGTGGCACCAGATGCCAAACCTTTAAATCTGCGCCGTGGATCTTAAAGGGGAAGTCCAACATCAATTTGCTTCCCTCCTGCACATTTTCAACGATCAGTTCACCAGTATCCCAGTTCTCATGCTTATTGATAAACCAATATTTCACCCAAAAAGAACACATGTCATTTTTACCAGTGCTACACATTGTTCTTTTCTATTACAAGACACAACACCAAGGAGCTTCTTTCATTTTATTATTATTATTATTATTATTATTATTATTATTATTATTATTATTATTATTATTATTATTATTATTGTTAAATCTAGTGCAAGTAGCTACAGGAGCCACAAGAAAAAATATGTCTTAGTAGGGAGTTATAATTATTGTGTCAGGAATCTGTGCTGTCAAACTAAACCAATTGACAGTTGACTGGCGTTGCAGAGCAATGAAACTCGGTGAGTATGGTAGCCACAAAAAAAAAGGCATGCCTGACAGGCCATTAGGTACATCCAGTACTGAGCCCAACAAATCTCAACCAGCAACCCCAGTCCTTCATTGCTCTACGTATAAGATGGATATTATTGTCTATGTCAGATTTGTGATGTACACTGTACACTATAGGGATACTTTTAACTCACAGGTTGTTTTGTGAGACTGTAATGTCAGTTGAGGTCTGTTTTCATTGTTTTATTTAAAAAAAAAAAAAAAAAACCACCATCCCTGCATTGCACAGTACAGCACAGTATATTTATACTGAGTAATGACTTCCATTTCTGTTTTTTCTCATGCAAGTGACAGGAGATTAAAGCACAGCACAGCATGCATTTTGTGTCTCAACACAGCTTATATGCAGCTACTGTCCACTCTCTCCTTTTATTTAAATACACTGGGGTAAGAAAAAGAAAAACATCCCCTGTACTTGTGTGGAGAGCGTTATTAGAGAATTAATCTCAGTAATATATTATGTTTATTGTCTATTGCATATGATTATCTGACACTAGCAAATGAATTTGCCCGCCAGCTCCTGTCTTATCTCGCGTTTCCAAACGTTGGTCTGAGGATCCCAAGAGTCTCCCCGTCATCTAAAGGATGTTAAAATTGCAAAAATTTGCATAAAAATATGATACTAAGGAAAAACGTGCATTGTCTAGGGAGCTGATTACAGACATGTTCTGCTACCGTTGTATTACTGTTGCCTCCAAACAAAATTCCTTGCCTGAAGCAGAATAAATATTTTAAAGCATTGCCTTGAGCAGGATTGTGGTGTTGCAGCAATTTCGAGATGTGCAGGATTGCTCAAGCTCTGGCCCTCTCTACAGATGTGCGGAAGACCACACTAGTAGCTGAAAAATCATTGAGGTGCCAAAGGGCAATACCATAATTCCCTTTATTACCCAAACATTTGAAGTTCCACTTTTTTTCACGTTTCTATTACAGAAGACACTATTACAGGCAGGTACTGTCCAGCATAGTGTGTCACAGGTGTTTCATATTTGTATGCCTGTTAGGGTAACAGCTTGTCAAACTAGCAGATTAACACTGCTGCTGATGGATTGTAATCACACCTACGCATCTGCAATCTGAACAGACTTTGTATCGCAGTTTGGACTTTTGAGATTTGCAAATTAGACATATAGAGGAAGTTTCCGCAGAGTTGACTGTATATATATATATATATATATATATATATATATATATATATATATATATATATATATATATATATATATATTGTAACAGAGCGACCACTCACTCTGGTTCGTTGCCCCTTTAAAAGTAGACCCAGACACTGAAAAGAAGTTTTAAGAGTGCTTGTGCGCGATTTTTAATGAACACACAAAAACAAAACTATACACATAGCTCTATATGAGCACTAACTACCACAGACAGGAACCTAACTAATGAACAGGACAGTTAAGCTGTTTTCCTGTTAAACAAAAATTAAACAAACAAAAACACAAAGTTTCACACATCAAAAAGGTTTTACACTACCTTTTTGTTCGTATACGCTTGAGCACACTATCAAGCGGGCTTCTATACACTCTAGCAGCCCAGAACAAACTGGCTGCTTCTTTTAAATACGCTGCACCTGACTCTAATTTATAATGATCACCAGGTGCAGGGGATAATTAATAATAAAACAATTAACAAAACAAAACAATTAAAGTAAACCAATGTGCATTTGCACATGATTTTTTTTTTCATCAGCAGGGAGGATTAACCCTTTTGGTAATTATAAAGTACTATATAGGCCTACCTATAATTTGGTAAGGGACGAGGTATATATAATAATATATATATATATATATATATATAATTATTAACTGTAGAAAATTAATTAAAAATAAAAACTGAAATAGTTTGGTTGGATAAGTGTCCACCCCCCTTGTAATAGCAATCCTAAATTAGCTCAGGTGTAACCAATCGCCTTCAAAATCACACATCAAGTTAAGTGGCCTCCACCAGTGTTATAATGTAGTGATTCAAAAGATTTCAGGATAAATTCATGAGTTCATGTAGGTTCCCCCTGCTAGGTAGTGCATTTCAAAGCAAAGACTCAACCATGAGCACCAGGGCGCTTTCAAAAGAACTCTGGGACAAAGTTGTTGAAAGGCACAGATCAGGGGATGGGTATAAAAAAATATCAAAGGCCTTGAATATATTTTGGAGCACGGTCAAGACTATTATTAAGAAGTGGAAGGTGTATGGCACCACCAAGACCCTGCCTAGATCAGGCTGTCCCTCCAAACTGGATGACCAAGCAAGAAGGTGACTGATCAGAGAGGCTACCAAGAGGCCAATGGCAACTTTACAAGAGCTACAGGCTTTTATGGCCAAGACTGGTCAAAGTATGCATGTGACAACAATATCCCAAGCACTTCACAAATCTGGCAGGTATGGTATGGTGGCAAGAAGGAAGCCATTACTCAAGAAAGCCCACCTTGAATCCCATTTGAAGTATGCAAAAAAACACTCAGGAGATTCTGTAGCCATGTGGCAAAAAGTTTTGTGTTTTGATGAAACTAGAATGAAACTTTTTGGCCTAAATGCAAAGAGTTATGTTTCGCACAAACCCAACACAGCGCATCACCCAAAGAACACCATCCTTACTGTGAAGCATGGTGGTGGCAGCATCATGTTATGGGGATGTTTCTCATTGGCAAGGACTGGGGCACAGGATAGAAGGGAAAATGAATGGAGCAAAGTACAGAGAAGCCCTTTCAGCATGACAACAACCCAAAACACACAGCCAGCGCTACACTGGAGTGGCTAAGGAACAAAAAGATAAATGTCCTTGAGTGGCCCACTAAGAGCCCCGAACTAAATCCAATCGAAAATTTGTGGCATGAGTTGAAGATTGCTGTCCATCAACGCTCTCCAAGGAACTTGACCGAGCTTGAACAGTTTTGTAAAGAAGACTACATTGCCAAATCTAAGTGTGCAAAGTTGGTAGAGACCTATCCCTACAGACTCACAGCTGTAATTGCTGCCAAAGGTACTTCCACCAAGTATTAGCTCAGGGGGGTGGAGAATTATACAATTTAGAATTTTACAATTTATTTCAGTTTTGTATTTTTAATATAAAATTTTTTTCTCAATAAAAAACTTTTTCCCCCTTAACAGTGTGGAGTATGGTGTGTAGATAAGTGGGGAAAAAAATCTTCATTTAAATGTATGAATCTCTGAGGCACTGACACAACAAAATACTGTATATAGATAGATAGATAGATAGATAGATAGATAGATAGATAGATAGATAGATAGATATGTGATTGTTACAGGTACTTCTTTATGCTCAATATTCGGCACACCCTAGTACTTGCACTGTTAGCACAGTTCAAGATTCTAAATGTAAGATAGAATGTAAGTGAAGGCTTGGAGAACAATGCTTAGACAGGTGGTCATTAGGGAGAGAATACTTTAATATTTTATAGGTGCTGCACCCCCCTGCACTTTAAAGAATGTAATAAGCAGCATGTTCATTCTCGCTACCAGGAATGCTGTATGCAGGGGCAGACTAACAGTAGACTGTTTTCAGTTTTAAGAAGCATTTCTCTGAAACAAATTAGAACTTCCTGCACAAGCATGGTAATAATTCCTTTAAGATGCTTCAGAAAACAAATTCACTGACATTCTAGAGATTAAACACTTAAATGACGTTCAACTCCTCCATGCTTCATGCCCTGCAAGAGAACACCTCGGCAGCATGCAGAAAGATCGTATTGTGCATTCAAGATAATAAAAGCTGATAAATAAGATAAACGTCCAATTTTGGAACAGATGCACATGAGTGTATTGGGGGTAACCATCTTATAAAAACAGCAGTACCTCAGAATGTCTTCAGTTTTCTAGGAATGATAAATGACTGTGGATGGGACATTCTACATGTTGGCAGCGCTAAAAAGATAATCCGCCTCTCTTGATACATTTTCTGTGAGTCAGTGCCCAATCCAATGGCCAGGAAATGTATTATCTAGCTCATGTTCTGTAATAAAGGTTTTTTTTTTTTTCCCCAAGGCATGTTGTTTATGAATGACCCCTGTATAGCTGTCACTATCTTGTCATTTATTATACAGACAACCACAGTTCAATAATTGCATTGTTTTTTTCCCCCTTTGAACTTATAACCAGTTCCTGTCTGTGTTGCTAGGCTTATGTCATGCTCATTGTGTATTCCTCAGAGGGGGCTGGCAGCATTCATAAACCTTATTAAAGTCTTGGGTTTTTTCAGTTTTATTAATGCATTCATTCTCGTTCTATATGTGTTTGATTTGTATCTGCATTGTGTTTGAGTCAGGCTGCCTGTGGTTTAGGAGGCTGAGTGGAAAGCTGTTTTTTGTTTATAAACAGGAAACTGAAAATCAATAGGATGTTAATTTGAGCAAGTCACACAAAGCCCCACAGCCAGTGATTTGTCTACTTTGTCTATCTGTTTGCACTCTCTTGGTCTCTCTTCACTTTCACATCCTCTTCGATGGGACTTCATTTGAATTTAAGTGACAAATTATCTGTATTACAATATAAGCCGACTGGACGTCCTGCAGCTGCCCTGAAATTAATGTAATTCACCCGGTTCTAGTCCTTTAGAAATAACAGCGGGAACAGTTCTCTTTTTGCAATTTAAAAATAAATAAATAAATCACTGGTTCGCGTCAGCTGTGCTTTTTACAATACTGCAACAGGGGCAATATTTCAACAGCTTTTTCCACTGTTATCCATCCCTAACTTGAAAAGTATTGAGGAGTTAAGTAGACAGACATTTTGGCCTTTATCAGTATCTTCATTTTCAGAGGGTTTTCTTTCAAAAATACAAAAATAGGACCTGAAAACCAATTCAGTTAACCTTTTTATTTTGCAGTTCCAAAAGCAAACTTGACTATGGAGAAGACATGAGGCAGAGAGGCACGTCATACCCTCAAAGAAATAATTCTTTGCTAGGATAAATAATAATAATAGTAAATGCCTTTCCCCCGGAAATTGTGGTTTGAAAGAGGTCCTCAGTTAATTAAGGTGTTTCATAGGCACTATTATTTAACTTCTACTTGAGGGCAGGGATATGAATCCTTCATTTTGCAGTGTTGTCCTTTATATCTCCCCTGCTTTATAGGGTTTGATTTACTGCCATGTTGGAAACTGTTTAGGAGCCTCATAAATCTGGGGTTATTCTCCACACTGAGCTTTTGCACAGGTTTAAAACATTAAGGTTATACTGTACCCTTCCTCTGTCATCCCTGTCAACCCAACGTGTAATAAAACGTTCACGATTATGATATACTGTCTCGTTTCCTAAACACCAGCCTTAAAACTCCCTTCTGACATTCAAGAAATGCTAGCCCTGAAGGTCATTTAAAACTTCAGCTCAATTCCAATCTAAAAAGTGATTATTTGCCCTGCTTTTTCTCTCGTTTAAAATGTTTTTGTTTTTTTTAACCATTTAAATGTTTAAAGAGTAAATAGCTTTATACATTTTTTGGTTTATTTTTACTTTAACCGTGTTACGAAATGGAGCTGAACCATGTGATCTGTCAACTGGACCGAATATAACGCTTTGAGTGGTTAGCCTTTGGATGTTGATTGATCTGGTGCAAAATTCCCAAGTAACAGCCACGCTTTGAATAGCATATATCTGTTATATAGATAATTTGGGTTAAGATGAATCTATAGTTGCAGCTAGCTGTTTTTTAGAAGTCAGTAAAAGTAAAGGATCATACCATACTTTTTTTTCAGACTTTTCAAAAGGTATTGAATTGATCTTTTCTCTATAAGGGTTAAGAATGAACAGTGTTACCTTCTTGTGGGACTTTCAATCTGTTATAAAGCTCACTGTCCCGTATAATATATTTACAATATTTAAGTGCAGGTCATTTTTTAATTTTTATTGGGGGGGGGGGGGGGGGGGGGCGAATTCAAAAACTTGAAAAGAAACATCTTACTCTGCAGCTAGCCCCTTCCTAGGATGGAGGAAGACTGACATCCAATCTTTTACAACCCACAGTAATAAAGAATGGTTTAGAAAATGAGACAGTCACTCAGCTCTTGGCTGTTTTTTTTTTCTTTTGAAATTGATACAGCCGAGGAGATTTATGGAAATGGAGCAGCCAACCACGGCCTGCCAAGCAAGGCTTAAGAAAGATATTCACTTCAAACAGGCAGCTTTCACTACTGACCCTTTCTTTCTCTCCTTCCCTCACTCTCTTCTCAACACTGAGCCTTGTTATAGGAATCTATAACAACTGCACTTGTCTTAATACCATACTCCTCTGCTTTTTAGCTTTTTTGAACAAAGAAGACTACGCAGCGATCTGATTCAAGCTTTCAAAATTCTAAAAGGTATTGACAATGTCAACACAGGGGACTTTTTCGACCTGAAAAAAGAAAAAAGGAGCAGGTGTCACAAATGGAAATTAGATAAAGGGGCATTCAGAACAGAAAATAGGAGGCACTTGTTTTTTTTACACAGAGAATTGTTGGATTCTGGAACCAACTCCCCAGTAATGTTATTTAAGGTGACACCCTGGGCTCCTTCAAGAAGCTGCTTGATGAGATTTTGGGAACAATAAGCTACTAACGACCAAACGAGCAACGTGGGCCTAATGGCCTCTTCTCGTTTGTAAACTTTCTTATGTTCTTCTATACTTTTACCGGTAGATCTTTGGTTTAGGGATCCATTATACATGGTTATACATATAGTCATGTTGCAGGACTTTGTACATTGCACAATGGACCATGCACTGCAACACATGCAGCCCCATTGCCTCGTTATATCCCAACAGGATCTCATGAACCACTAAAGAAAAGCTAGAACAGACTCAGGTGAACCCTAACAGCACAGTGCCTGCACACACACCATGCTGGGCTTTTCACTAGACTGGAGTAGATGAAGGTAATCGCGTACCGCCTCAAACACACCATGCTGGCCCATACATAGAGTAGGTATGCATTCGTACATCACATTGTGATCTGGAGGCAGTACTCCTTTAGTAATTCCTGTGTGCTAGAATAGAGCTTTACTGTACTGTGCTGTGCTGTGCTAGGGAGCTCAGTGCTACGCATTCTTTACCCATGAGTGATGCTTGCTTTTTTGTGTGCTTTTGGTAAAATAATTAATAGGTGCAGATGCCCCTGATGCTCTTTGCCTTCATTATGGTCTTTCTGGGTGGAGAATTGGTATTAGCAATGTAATGAACCCTAATGCGTAACAAAGTGTTATAAACATACTTTGAAAGGCATGTTCTAACTCCGGTTACCATAACAACCTTGTCACTTATTGTGTTTCCAGGGTTTTGTTTTTTCCACTCAGACTCCGATGAAGTAGATCTAATGTAATAAAACAGTAACTCTTCATAACAACAACGAGAAAAACTGCACTCACCCTGAAAGGGGCCATCAGCAGCCCATTTCATTAAGGTGAAAGGCTGCCCTGCAGGTACTTCCTGAAACAATGTTAACCTATTAGAACCCCTACTGTACCTTGTGAGAGCTTAATCCAATGGCACGTAATCCAGTAACTCCAAAAACAGAACAGGTCTGCCTGTTACTGTGCTTCCATTAGATTAAGTAATCGATTATTGATTGCCATGGCCACAGCCTCAAACAAACAAACATTTGTTGAACGATATGTCACCCTGGTGCCCTACTTGGAGTCTCACGTAACTGTTATTTTACAGGGGCGCGCATATTTTCAGTTGTACCTGAAGGATTTTATGGAGTGTAATTAAGTAATTGCTGTTTTACTTGAACAGTGTAAATTGCACAGGGGACAGCAGTGTTAGGATTTCCACTATTCCACTATTTCTAAGAAAATAAAACTCCACCTCTGCCCTTAAAGGAGAGAAGAGGAAGTTACATGCAAGCATACAGAGAGCATGCAGTTTCATAATCCAGGTAAAGCACATAAATTGCAATCACCAGGCTGATTCAAAAGAACAAACAAGAATGTGACTCCGGCTCGGAGTTCTGTGTGTAATATGTTCCAGTCTGAGGGTTTAGGTATAGTACTTCTCACTGTTTATATTTTTAAATATTTACATTTTACCAACCCGTAATTGCCATAAACAAGTGGCTAATAAGCAGCTGTTTTGTGCGCATGTAAAGGGTAACTATTTTTCTTAGCACTTACCAGATTTGTTGCTTGTGTGGTTGATTCCCCTTTGGCATCCTTACATGAACACCCATTTTAAGCCACCAAGATAAAATGGCCATCTTAGCAAGTTTAATAATACAAAACAGCAACAACCAAACATGATAAAGCATGTGCAGTCTTTATTACATTTTAAATCACACCCTTGTAAAAGAGTACAGGACACAGGGGAAGAAAAAATTATTACAAACAGCACAACAGACAGAACTGGGGTCTGGTCCCCAGCCCCAACAATTCAACATTAATTAAAGTGCATTTCTGATTGACTTTCTTTACATATGCTCTTCCTAACCTCTTACCACATCTCTAGCATACATTTTATACATTTGTAACATCCATTGTAAATAACAGTACCATATTCTCTTTTTTTTGGTGATAGTATTGCACAGATTATACAACAGGACGATACATAAGAATACAGCTGTACAGATGGTCAGTTTCAATGAAAACAATAAAACGCACAAACAAAAACAAAAAAAAAAAACAATGCATCACATTTTTTACAAAAAACATTTTATACATTTTGTGTTTGTTACATTATCAGGTCTGGAGAGTGGTGGCCCAAATAACCAGTTGAATAAATAAGTCTTACATTTCCAGATCAATCCATGAAGTGGGTGTATAAGAGAGATTATAATTTACATCCCAATTGGAATGTGTCAATATCACCTAAAATGTAGATCTTGTCCTCAGAATGTCAATGACAACTCCAACAGGCTCTATATAAACAGATTCAATATGTAAATATCAGCTTGTTGTCTGTTTAATTTACATTTAAATATTGTAATGTGTTTGTTAGTGTTCAGGGGCTTACCTCCTAATCAAGTTGAGTGTTATTTCAAAGAGTGTGTGAGGAATACACTCTCAACTTGATTAGAGGTAGTCACTGAACACTGAAACATACAGGATATACAGCAGTCTATGGGGAGACAGAAGTTAAACTATTGCACACTTCGATATTATGGGCTCTATCTTTCTATTGCGTACATCTACTTTGTAGTGGGTTAATTCAGCTTGTATGTAGCTGACAGGGCGTCAAACCAAATCAGCAGTAGAAAGCCTGGGCGTGTGCATGGTGACCTATAACCTCCACATTCCATCATGCCCCGCAGTAAACCTGGATAAGAACAAACTCCAGACTAGAGGATAACGCTCAGTTTTAGGTTTCTGTTAGAAGTGGTTTCATGCATGAATGTTATCATTTATATTATAACATTCTTATAAAGATGTTATAGCACAAATGACAGCAACAGTGCACTATGGTAAAGTGTTACTATCTCTTATCACGGACCATTTATACAATGTTTATAGATGGAATACAACCTCTTAGAAACGAACACCTAAACGAAAGTGTTACCACCTGGAGACATGCTAAAAGCTGCTCTGGTGTTGTGTAATCAGCTGCCTGGCGCATCATTCTTCTTCTGCCCTAAAGGTAATCTGCACAGGCAATGTAGTGTTGTACACAGATTTAAGATCTGATCTGTACATCAGTTGCAACCTCCCTACACAGCTGATGTACAGAAGTGGATGCTCTGCAGCAGAAATGAGAAGATTTACCCCCCCCCATGGGAAATTTGTTAGGGCCAGGGTTGTATAAAGGTACGTAACACTGACATCGATATATTACAAACAGCTGCTGTTTTATATTAAAGCAAAACTAGAGCAATAACCACAATGCTCAAGGCAGTAAGGGGTAAGCAGTGAGATTACTGCAAAAACAAAGCAGGATTCTGGGCCGGTTTTTAAGCCTTGAAGGCTGTATTGCTGAGCCCCATCACTAACAAACACAGTCCACATCACAGGGGATGTGGTGCATCTCGCATGTACTGTATTAAAAACAAACAACCTGGGGGAAAAGCTTTAGTGGTTACTCAGGGGTCCCAACATGGGCTCGGGGTCTGACTTTCCACAGTGGCATCTGCTGTGCAGCATTTGTTAGACTGACTTGACCCCATGGCAATGGTACTGAACCATCATGTAACCGTTTCAACCTCTCACATGCTTAAGTCACTGCTAATTTGCCTAGAGATGCTCGCTATAGACAATGTATTGCACGGTTTTGCATTTAAAAGTGGGAAGCCAGAGACGGACGAGTTTGACAAACACTTTGCCCATTAGTGTACATGTCTTCCATCAACACATATGCCTCTCTGCTCCCCATGGCCCTTTAAGCTCCTGTAGCAACTTCCTAAAGAAATAAACCTGACGAGGTCACTGCCTGCAGCTTCACTGCTATCGACCATTAAAACTAGTCATGAATCAATTAGTAACCAGGAAGGGAGAATTCAAGCATTTTTCATCACATGGCTTCAGTGCAAGTAAGGGAGCATACAGTGTGTAAAATATGTGTAGGCAAGTACAGACCCATAACAGACCATGAAGTGCCCTTGATATGGGTACCCATTCAAAGCTGCAGTAATTTCACATGCACATAATACACCTGTATAGATAAGACGGCTGGCGTCCTTCTAACTGGTACTTTATCATTACCTTCCTGCATGCATTTATCCAAACAACACTCAAATCACAAATTCTGATGCAAAAACATTATGAAATGTACTTGTGGTTCCACTTTCAAATTATCGTTCTAACTCAGCCTGCACATGCACAAGCATCCGTGAGAAACGTGTGTAAATCGTGCAACCTTGTACAGCTGAATCCATGGAGTGTACTGTGTAATGCTATGGCAAACCACCCTCTCCTCCTTACTGTGAACGAAAGTTATACGCGACCAAAAGATTTTTTTGCATAACGTTACCGCCATCTGCATGAGAAATAACAACACTTCTGTTAGAATCCTATGACTAAAGGGTCAAGAAAAAATACAGGATTTTACTTTCCACACTCAGTGGTTAGTCTGCATGTGCAAAGGTGGGTGAGTGTAGTAAAGAATTCATCTGGTCAATCTCTCTCAGTCCCCATCCCTTCTATAAATTATAAGCAAGTCAGTTAGCTTTGCATTAGTAGCGCTCCATCAGTTTATTTTAAACCATATGTATAAAGAGATTTTTACTTTTCCAGGTTGACATTTTGTATAATTTTTAAATAATAATAAAGGCAATTTTACAAATAATATTTTTTAAAAACCTCTTAGTGAGACCTAATGTAGGCTACAAAACCTTTAGCTGACTTAAATTTCAATAAAATAAATATTGTGGTGATGATGATGATAATAATAATAATAATAATAATAATAATAATAATAATAATATTTATAAATAACTTAGCATAGCAAAGCTATCTTGAAATAACACATAGCCAATGTTCTCAACAAGTGTGCTTTAATAAAAGCAACACTGCTTGTAACAAGGAGGAAACATACGAGCATCTAGGCTGTGGGTCACAGTACAACATGTTGTTTACCAGTACCGTCAAGTATATTAACATGCTTAATGAATGTGCCGACACTGGCTAAATAAATATTCATTTAGCTCGCTAAGATTACATCTGTATCCAAACAACTGTTCGGACTCATTCAAGTAACTGTGTGCATGTGTCTGGTCAGGTTTTATATTGCACCTTTTTGTGAAAACTACTAATACAGTATTCAACTCTTGAATTATTCATTGTATTTTAACATATAGTGTCACCTGGTGGAGAAAAACAGAACAAGCAGGCCTACGCTAAATTTGCTCTTTAAACATTTCTATGATGTTGTCTTCTGATCTTGTAGTTGGGTAATTCTTTTCCCCAAAATGCACTCATTTTCCACTGTGGCACTTCTATGTCATACAGTACATGTTGACTATACAGGAAAATATAGTCCAGAGAAGAATCAGTGCTAAACTAACAGGTAAACTGTTAACCCTTCATGGTCAACCTTAGCTTTGAAGGGGCAACATTTCACAGCTTCCACAGCTCCTGTATGAAGTCTGATCAGTTCAAAGAGCATTTAGCATGTGCCTGATTGCTCAGACTGCTGCCACAAGATCATTTTTGTAGCGAATGTCAACAAGGTCTTGTTAATGGACTGGACCTGAATCTTTTACGAATTCACAGCAGTTGTTCATATTTAAGCAGTTAGCGAGAACGGAGACACCTTGTCCAATGCTTTTCTAAATAGAGAATAGTAATGGCCAGCACTTGAATGCACATGAGGCAGACATCAAGCAGCCACTATTTTATGTTTGTTTAAATAAATTACAGGCACAGGACATTAACAGCAGGCAACTTTACGAGTTCCGGTATATATTAGGCTGTCAAACACTCAAAGAAGGCTTTTAAATAAAGTACACATCTATCAGATCGGGCGCTGCAAAGCAGAAGGAATTTATGAAGGCTATAAAACTGTTACAATGTGTTTGATTCTGTTTAGTAGATTTTAAAGAGGTTTGACATGGGGTCTGGTAAATCACGCAGATAACAAGACTCGGAAGTGGATTTTTGATTAATTTTAAAAGGACAAAGTAAAATAATGTCTTGACATTATCCCCAGTGAACCTGTATGTTGTGTACACAGAGGGGCAGAAGGCATAAAAAAGTGGCTCTCAATTTACTCACCAAAACAGGGGAAACTGCTCTGCTGCTGATTCTCACAGTCTAGCCAGAGATTTGTGATAATAAATACAACTGAACTGCACACAGAAAGGATTAGACTGGGGAAATGCTGGATTGTGATCACGATCAGGCAGGACCCCATTTCGGATGCATGACTTAGTGGTGATTAGGACCACATAAATGATTGGTGATGGCAGCATAGAAATCAGATTCTTCCGAAAATAATTGTGCTGAAAATACAACAGTATAGCAGCTAGACACTAGATACAGTACCAGTTGGTTGGTCAGTTCTTTGTGAAATATTTTAACTTGGTTATTGATGCTGGTGTAATTAATTATACTAACAGATTTTCTTAAATGTAGACACACAAACACACTCAGAATTATTTTAGTTGAGTTTTGCTAACTTAAAGACTAAGATATGGCTTTGGCTAAGGCTAGTGGTCCATTGCCATTTTGTTTTCGGTGGGTACCCTAACTGTCAGTTTTCACAATCTGAATTTAGGATTGCATTGTTTCCATCTGCAGGACAGTTTGCTCACATGTGACTGTACTTCTCGAGCATACAGAAGAACCTTGATGGATTCAATCAAATATACAGCACCCGGTATTACATTCCTGTTCCTGTTTAATGGTGCCATTCAATCAAACCTTCAAACTGGGTGAGATGTGTAGATGTGTTTATTAAATGAAAGGTCACACTGAAGGTTTTGCCATTTTTGCAATCACAGCTGTGTTTTCCAGGGCAGTCCTCTTGGCAGTTTGATGGCACAGCACCACAGGAAAGGGAACGTACTGAGCTACTAAAGCCACGGCACTCCATTGTTTTTTTTTATTTGATCCCCCTTTAAGAAGGAACCCCACTGAGCCCAGTGACAGAGATTAGAAAGCAGGGGAGGCACTGAAGTGTCTCGAGCTTTCAAGAAATATAGAAACCCAGTGCAGTGTTTTAAAAAAATCAATCACTCAATCAATAAATAAATAAAGAAGCAGGAGAGCAGATCAATAACAGTATGCCCAAGATCCAATACACAGCTGAAAACTCTTAATATTCCTTGAGTTAACAATATATTGGTACCCCTGCCCCTAGTAATAGAACACTATATTTAACAGTAAGCAATGAAATAGAATGCAGTGTATGCATTACCCTGACACTGTTCTTTATTAATCCATACCTTTAAACACTGAACAGCGTAATATCTCTTCATGCGGCATGTTTCTCTCACTCAACCACTGTATCTGTTCTAATATATTGTCTGTATTAGCACACACCTACAATAAACACAAACAGCTATATTTAATACTTGAATCTGCAGCTTGAAAGTTTTACATTGATACTATTTGTTTTTAAATGCAGTTCAGGCTTTTATATCTATATCTAGATTATATCGATATCTAGATTCCTGTGCATAATATTAGGTGCATATACTTGTGATGTACTGTATGATTGATAAAATGTGTATTCAGAAAACTCCTTAATTTCATAGGGTCTCTCCTGATAAACAGGTTTAATAAACACATATTTATATATAAACCTATTTTGTGCTCCCCCTGCAGTATCAGACAGCGCAAGTATCAGGTCTGACAATTACCACTTTTTTAAATCTGTGTTAAACAGACCAGAATAGGACGATTAAGGGCTAAGAAACAACCCGTCTATTTCGAGAATTCATAATGCGCCAAGGACCAGTATGATCCTGCAAGAACACCAACAAACAAACAAACAAACAAGCAAACAAACATTCATAAGCAGATCCTCCACTGTCACAACCTTAACGTCTACACAGCAGGGGAAAGCAGATGAGCTGGACTTGCATATACACCAGAAACGTGAATTTAATGCCAGAGCCTTTAGAAATGCATTGCACCGTGTTACCCGTTTCATGTTAATGGGTACAAAGCATGCGGCATGGGGTGAAATGAACACTGGCACAGCGAGGCACTGGGTACATGACATTCTCATTTCAAAGCACTCGGGTGGAACACTGTAGCCACTGAGGCAAGCAGCTGACATAATTAGTTACTTACTGTGTTTATTATTGTTTTGATAAATCAGGTACTGGTGTTGTCCCCATTTAATGTGGTAACAATGTGCCAACTGACCTGTAGGTTCACACCAAGAGTGCAAATAAGTAGATTTCAAACAAATAGCCTGGTTTGTTCCCTATTTGTTTTCTCTTTCACTCCACTGCAGGTTCAGTGGACCTTTGGTTTGGGGAGCCGGGAGAGCTGAGCAGAGCTATCTCTTTGAAGCAGGGACCTGGGGAGGCCCAGAGTGGTAGGGGCCTGCGTGGACACTGACTCTTTGGACTCGGAGTAACCGTCAGGCTGGGTCTCCAGCGACTGGGGCAGCTGCTTAGTCTTGAAGAGCAGGGCGGCGTTAGGAGTCTGCAGCTTGGAGTTCGGCCTGCTCTCTGACGTCTTTTTGCGATTCGGGCTGGACTCTGGTGATTTGCCCTTGGTTGCCGCAGGAACCTCCAATACCTCTGAGGTTTTGAGGACCCTGCTGTGAAACCTGGGAGGCTGCAGGACACAGGGTGGGTGCCTCTTAGACAACTTCTGAGAGAGTCTCGGAGGCATCTTGACATGACCATTGGAAGCAAGTGGGGATATATCGGGGAGGGGCTGGATCTGGAGAGACCTCCTGAAAGAGTTGTGCCTGGCGTGGGGCTCGGCCGGTCTGCGATCAGCCTCGTCGATTTTGAGAGGCGCACTTAGCAGCAAGCTAAGCTTGTCCGGGTCTTGGGGCTGCTCAGCAGCAGGGTTCCCCAGTGCAGGAGCGGAATTAGCTGCGGAGGAAGGACCCGAGACTGGGCCGTGGAGAGCGTTTTGCTGCGGCTGCTGCAGGCTGCTGTCACTGGCATTGTGCAAGGCGCTCCCTGGACAGTTACTGGGGTCCTCGGTGGGGGTTGATCTTGCTAGTCTTCCCTTGCTGGGGTTGTCTGTGCGTCTGGGGCTGGAAGGATGTAGTATTTGAGGCTGTGGGAAGTAGATCTAGCCCCCCCCTGGGGGGGGGGGGACACACAATTTATTATTATTTATATTGGTATTGTTACGAAGACAGTGATCTGTTTAAATAATTAAACACTCCAGTTTAAATTATGGTGTAGAAAGGTTATGAAAAAATCAGTACTTACAACAATGCATGAAGTGGATTTTTTGCCTGTAAACATGTGCAATTTTCTAGGGAGTGCACTATTTTACAATAATGAGAAGCAGACCTGGAGATGTTTTTTTACAGCCCCTTTCAGCAAGCATGATTATTTCAAGAGAAGAGGTCCTACCACAGCATGGAGGGACAAGAGGCCCATTTCTCTGAAGGTAAAACAGTATAGCACCATCTCTCCTGTATGTTGGTCTGCAGGTATTTCAGGTCCCCCCTATTTATCTAATTGATAAAGTCCATCGGAAGGTCGGGGGGGGACTACTACCTGCAGACCAACATGGTGGTAGGGCTGCTCTATGAAGGTCATGAGCAACCACTATGAAAATGTATTAGACATTTCAATTAAACAAATGGGTGGTGAAACTTAGTTTTAGGAAACTGCTTTTCAATGAGGGCTTTCAAGTATTGACAACACAGACTTTTAAATTCTTTTTTTTACCTATTACCATTATTAATATCACTACCCCCTTCTGTTGTGCTGAAGATCTGTAGGTTATTTGCTTATTTTCAGTTTTTTTAAGATATGTTGCTTTTCAAAGAGCACCACAGGGAACAACATTTAATCTAGTATGTTGTATTAAAGTCAGCATAAAAGCAAAAAACGCACAGGCAAAGAACCAACCAGCACAAGAAAAAGTTGCACCAATAGAAGTGTTTTAAAACTGAAGCCTGCGTCAGGATGTCACTGCCCTGGACAATAAGGGACGATGAAACGGAAATAAAAAAAAACCCAAATGATAACAACACCCAGAGAAAGAAACTGTTTCATGACTACAGGCCAGTTAAACCTCCACTTGCCGAAAGGTTAATCCCACTGGGACACTAAACCTTGATTAACATTTAACACTCACAAGATAAAAATTACTTGCTATTTCATTAACTACCGCTACTGGCTTGACAACCAATCATACAATAAACTGGAATCCAAAACGAGAGTCCTTCCTTTTAAAAGCACAAAAGCACCAAAGGACTGAAGCAGACAGGCTCGGTTCTGTGTTACACAGCTCTGCTGCAATTATGGAAGAGTTTACTTCTACTCAATTATTTATCCATTGTGCATTGTAGGTAAATAATTAAAGTATTCCAGTAACCTTTTTTGTTTTCTCCATAAGGTCACCATGGTTTTCATTGTACAACACAATAGGGATACATGCATGTTTTTCACTTCTGTTGAATCCATATGTTGAACAATTAGCAACTCTGTAGCACTGCCTTTACATACAGTAGCTACTGTCCAATTCCCATTCACACAACTGACTACCATGCGAACTCAGAACTGTTGGCGACTGTTTATCGTCAGTGCTATTCGATTGCTCCTCTTATCATTGTTTTCATGTCTAATACATATATATATATATATATATATTTTTTTTTTTTTTTTACTGGTACAGAAATATAGAG
The DNA here is from genome assembly GCF_017654505.1 of Polyodon spathula. NCBI lineage: Eukaryota > Metazoa > Chordata > Actinopteri > Acipenseriformes > Polyodontidae > Polyodon > Polyodon spathula. Next base: position 7,158,161 of record NC_054543.1, read on the forward strand.
CATGTTAGTTTTCCATGCTGGTCCGCATGTATTTCCGCCCCCTCATGCGTACTATTCCAGTTAGAGCTCCACTCACCAGCTGCTCCCTCCTGGTTCTTTATTGAAACAGTGGCACAGGGAAGTGATTGACAATTGGTTGAATGGGACACCGTGCCCAGCACAAGGGAGACTCCAATAAATGCACACCAACACAGAGGAGAGAGCTGCTCTACAGTGCAGCACCAACACAGAGAATAGAGCTGCTCTACAGTGCAGCACCTTCAGAGAGGTTTTAAAGATAACTTATTAGAAATGAAAAGTTGAACAAAGACAATGACATTGAGTAGCAGCAATGGGGGCAGCTAATAGCAAGGGCAGGAATATGGATTTTAAAACTTTCGTTACACTTCAAATGGTTGATCAATTCTTTGGTCTGAGATAATGACTTTTAAAACACTCAATCATATACCCTGAAGTAAAATTAGATGAAACCAAGGGGTTGATCTGATTAACGTACACACACACTAGCATAAGCCACAGTGGATAGATATATATATATATATATATATATATATATATATATATATATATATATATATATATTTTTTTTTTTTTTAAGTATTTTACAGGATCAGGGAATCCAGTTTGTTGATGAAATCCAGAACGATTGCCCAGTGCTGTAAAACACTTAAAGATACAGCTGAGACTTCTCCTGGCAGAAGATTTAGGTTGATGAAATCAGCCCCTACGTCAAATATGCAAACGTTGCTTCTACTTGGGTCCTTGTCTCAAGATCTTAATGTCTGCAGGGTGGCAGGCTTAACAAAGGAATGATGACCTTCTTAGTAGGGCTTCATAAAAAATGCATTACTCTTCCTAAGGATTACGAAACCTGATGAAGGTGGCACAGCTTACTCTGATGACAACGTCATGCATTTCAAGGAGAGAATAACCTTGGTTTCTGAACTTCTCTTCGCCACTGAAATGAGGGAAGTCGTCTAATGATTTGCCAGCAATCACCAAATTGGAAAACATCACAAAGCAATAATGAAAAGTGATTTACAGAATAACTTTGCCACTTAGTGCTTCCTACACAGTAATTCTTCAAATTAATAAATAATGAAAATGCAGGCACAAAGTCACAAAAGCAATTAAAACAAGCTGGCACAAGGAAAGAACACTATCCAGAAGGAAGGAGAGAGAGTGTTTAAGGGTCAAATAGAACATAAAGAGAAAGTAAGTGAAAGGGTAAAGGGGGAGAGAATAGGAGGAAAAAGAAAGGACAGGAGAGAGAATGGTGAGGAAGAGAGAAAATTAGGGAAAAGCAGGGGGAAAAAAGAGAAAGAGGTTGAAAGAAAAAGGAGGCTGGAGGTGAAAGAGAAAAAGAAGGAGGAATTTTGGAGAACATACAAACACTGACACTCATTATAACAAACCCAGTCAAATGTTACAATAACTGTGAGGCATTTGCATTGAGTGTATCCTTAAAATCAACCAGAAACATACGAAACAATGTCTAGTTCAGCCAGTGACTTTCTGATCAGTGCTATGATTTAAAGGAGGCACATGATTATCTAGTGTCTACCTCAGGATGGAGTTGATTAACCTATACCCCCACCACTGTATCAACTACCCATTGTGTTTATCCTGAGAAGATGTTTATCAAATCTGTCCCTCATTTTCTTATACTTTTGTATCAGCTCCACACAGGCATAAGTTTGGGGATACCAATATTACTGCATTAAAACATTTTCTTTCATAAAATAAACAAGTCACATTTTAAAAAGGGGGTGTCACATTTTAAATCTGCCTGGTCTCTTCTACTGAGACCTTTAGAAGCTCACAGGTATATAAAAAACAAGTGCTGTACACACACATACAAACACAAACACTCATACACAGTACACCATATTAAAATATAAATATTAAACGAGTTAATAACTTCAGATTATATTTTTATTTTACTGTCCTCTTGACTTTTTTTTTAGGATGTATGCAATCATGGTTCGTATTGCAAATACTTGAATATTGTAATTATTATTATTTATTTTTTGTCTGTGTTTAAGTGCTTTGTTCTAAATTCAGAAGCTGCACTTCAGTTCTGAAATTGACCGCAGACATATGCTTGATCACCCACAGTGGATGCACACACCAGTAGGAGATAGCACTAACAACAGTAGCTCGCAGCTACTGTCTATTGCCAGCAACAGAGTAGGAAACTTGATTCCCGGTAACTGTTCACTAGATGGCATTATCTCTTACTACTATACAGACACTTTGGCTACATAAGTGTATGGAGAAAGAGAAACAGGCAACTACAACTGAAGAGCCGCAAATTAACAGACTGCATAAAAAAAGTTTTAAAAAAATTATGCAATACGAGTCACTCTTAAAAAAAACACCATAAAAAAGGTACAGCATATAAAATTGTAATTTGAAGCTACCTGCTCTTAAAATAGAGTAAGGCAATAACGGATGCTTGAGACACTGCAACACTGTGTGGGTTGACCTTGCATCATGCGGGCTATCGATGGAGGTCATGCATCACCATGCAGAGGGGGAGGAGGGGAGAGAAATCTGAAACTGGTACTGTACCACGCTTTATCACGGAAGTAATGCACTAGCTCCTCCACTCCTTGCCAATGGCATAATGGGGAGAAGCAGAAGGAGAGAAACACAAGGACAATGGCATCACACAGAGAAGCGGACATAGAAAGAGCATTGAGAGACAGAGAGAGAGAGACAGAGAGAGAGAGACAAGCACAGAGAGCAGTCAGACGTAGTCATCAGTGGGGAAACTAGGATGGTGAGGGTCCTCTTAAATACACTTTGACAGTCATGTAGTCTATGACTAGGTTGTTTTTTTTTTTTTTTTTTTTTTTTTTTTTTTTTTAATTTGGATGAATTATTTATGAAACTGTCCTAATGGGGCGCTGAGGTTATATGGGATACAGAAATTTTAAAAGAACCCTATCAACAATTTGACAATTCAGAATACTATCAAACACGTTCTGCAAATCCTTTGGATAATATGAAAAATGGAATAAAAGAAATGTTGCTAAACACTCAAGAAGCGAAATGGTTCACTGAGAAAGAATATGGTTTCTTATGATGTGAACATCCCAGACTTCCACCTTTTTATATGCTCCCTAAAGTATATACATATCTCCAAAATCTACCTGGAAGACCTATTATATGAGGCAATGGATCCACTGCTGAATCAGCTTTGCAGTTTGTTGATTTTTTTATTAAGCTGTTTGTGCCCTCCTTACCTTCATATATGCAATGCTTTAAATAAGATTAAGGATATGGGACATGTGGAACCCTATTATTTAGTTACTTTGGATGTTGAATCTCTTTATACTAACATTAATCACAATGAAGGTTTGACAGCTTTAAAATATTATTTACAAGAAAGACCTGCAGATAGTGTGCCTCCTACTTCAACAGAAGTGTTCACTGATCCCCCTGTGATAAGTTTTAGACGTGCTCCAAATATCGGTGACAAACTTGTTCATAGTTATTTACCAGGGATAAGAAACAGAGTTCCTGCCTTCCTAGGCAATTAAAAAGGACATTCTCATGTGGGTTTTGCAATCACTGTAAAAATGTTGTGCAAGACAAACAATTTAGTGATGTTAAGACAAATAGATCATATGAGATCAATAACTTCTTTAATTGCAACAATACTTTGTTTTGGAATGCCCATGTGGTTGTTTTTACATAGGGAGAACTAAAAGAAAACTAAAACAAATGGTAGCAGAACATAAATACGTGATTAGAACTGGTAACTTAGAATATCCCATGGCCAACCCCTTGTTTTTTAAAAGAGTATCGACAAATTCAATTAATTACATAAAAAAAAAATGAACCATGTTGGCAGAAGTATAAAGCTGGATTGGCTGATGAAGTGCACACACACTATAGGAAATGAAACACTGGTCTTCCCATCTCTGTCTCTTTGATGTCAGCCCACATCCAGCACATCTATATCTGTGATTAGAATATTTTGGAGCTTGCAGGAAGAGAAGATCAAGCAAACTGTGTAATAAGTTAGACTCACTGGAGCTCACAAGATCTTGCAGAATCAGTTTGTGTGTGTGTGTGTGTGTGTGTGTGTGTGTGTGTGTAATGGGGGGGGGGGGGGGGGGGGGTGCTAGGCAAGTATGCTAAGATTTTTAAGATATAAGTTACACATTTATTCGATCTCATAACCATTGGCAGAGGTATAAAACATTTGCCAGTAATGAATGTAAAAACTTTTATTTATTTTTACTTTTTAGCTTCCTCCCCCTAGACCCTCGTGGCCAACATTTGGAAAATGCTCTGTATTACACATCATGAGCACTATACCAAGTAGGCTCGGATGACATTTGAGCAGAATAATGTATCAAGCTGTAAATGTGATACATGACAGGTCTAGCTAAGGTTATCCTCTGTAAAAAAAAAAAATAAAAAAATTGCAAATAAAATAATTATCAGTTTGGTACTAGATGGATAACAAGTGTAAAATATTGATGGAGAAAAAGTCAAAATCTAGATTGCTGTCAAAAAAAGATTTTTTCTTGCACCTGTGCGTATCCCGTGCACTTCATACCTGCCGTGGCTGTTTAGCTTATAATGAAGGTTTGACACGTTTCTGACCAATTTCGCTAAAATGTAAAAGCCTCCCATTGAAATGTGTATCATTTTGGGAGTCCAGTTCCTCCCTGCCCCCTTGGTTTATTCTGGTGGGAACCATCAGTCCACAGAAATAAATGGATATATAAAATAACTTTTCTGAGACCGGAATAGCAATAAATGGGTTTGTTGTTTGTGAGCAAGCCAACGGGATGAGCACAAGTTAGTACTGGTAAGTAATAATTAATAAGGCTGTGTACCCCCGCTCCCTTCAAGCGTGATGTGAGGTCACTTTTGATTACTGCTGAAATTTTGTTAAACTGAATCAGTAACCTCAACGGGCACCTCTCACAGCTCGGAATGGTGCTACTAGCACTCTTACTGCAGAACAGTAGTTGGCTGGTGCACTGAAGCCGGTTTGCAGGTATGTAGTGGATGCATGGGAGGCAGGCTGAGGGTGGGGGAAGGGAGCTGCAGACTGGGGGAGTGGATTGCTTCAAGAAGAGACACAGAAGACACGGCAGGCAAAGACAGAGGGACCGTTTTCGTTCGGGCAGAACCAGTGAGAAGTCTGTCTCCTTTTTATTGAGCGAGGAGAAAAGCAATGTTCATCAACAAAACTAGCTCCAGACAACTTCGGTTCAGGCTACTAAAAATGGCCCTTCTGCACTAATACAGCAGTGTTTAGGGTGCAGTGACTTTGCAGTTTTACTACAAAGCAGTGCGTACTACAGCACTGCACACTGAGCACTTTTGATTTTGTAAAGGAAAACAACATATCTGTCAACATACAGTATGCAGAATATCACACTGGGTGCTGTGTGATATGTAAAGCGACAGATTACTAGGCTTTCTTGTTGATCTGACCGTATATGAAAATCTGATTATAGCCACCTATACTGCTTTTTGTTATAATATATAGTTAAAAAATAATAATTAAACAGTATAACTAATCTTAATGATAAATCATTTCAACCTGAGATGTCATACAACTAGCCGATTTTATCTGTGTTTAATTTTTTTGTATCAGATGGCTTGTATCACTTCAATATCAGGGTATGTATTGTATTATACAGCATAGAATCTATTCTACAGCTCTGTGCCTGCTGGACACAGTGATCACTACAACGGTTCTAAGTTGAAAATGGTTACAGGTGCTTCTTGATAGTGCTACAGCATTGCTTTTGTCCTTGAAGGAAAATTGGGGGGCAGACTGCACAAGTGCAAACCTGCGTGTGAGTGAGGTGGAGGGGGGGGCTGAGGGTTTTGCCGAGGTGAGGCGGGAGAGAGCGAACTCACTCTGTCTGCGGTGCGGAGCGCTGGGTCGAGGGATCCCCTGGAACGAACCCTGCCAGGGAGAGAAGAAGGGGACAGGCAGCACACCCTGTGCAGAGAAAACACAAGGGGAGAGGTGTAACAAGAGAGAAGCCCAAACAGAGAGTACACATAGCCACCTCCTTCCCCTCTCCCGGTTAATGCAGCACTGTCTTCAGAGCCCCAACACCACCAAATCACTGTGGGCTGGCCATTGCTATTTCAGCAAACACAAAAATTACCACCCACTGGTTATTAATATAGAACAAGAAGCGCAACCATTCTTGAGCGCACCCGGGTTAAGAAAACGCCCTACTGGTTAGCTTTTATACCTGAGTTTTTTTCACCCTCTATATAACACTTTATCATCACTTTGGAAAGTGTCACAAGTCTCTCTTCCACGTTGTTCTGTGTTGTTCAATGGCATTTTTTTTTTTCTGGTGCAGGAATTGTATATCAAGTACTACGAAGGTACAGTTATTACCGTTGTGCTTAAATGCAGTAATTGTACATATATGCACACTTTGAAGTCCACCTGTTTACCTGCATGTACTAAAATGTTAGCAGACTAATAACCATTTGTTTCAAATAGTGCAACCCAGCCAAAAGTCCCTTAATACAATTCATGATTTGTATGGTCCTACTTCACACCGATTACAATGGAAGCTTACAAATATATTAGTTTTATTACAGATATTTAAGAAAGTGCTTCTTTAAGAACGTTATCAGTGTATTTAACAAATGATCATTTCTCCTTTTAATGTATTTCTTTGTTGGTTATGTTTTTGTTTAGATTTTCTGAGCTACAGTGGAGCGGAGAGACATGACTAGTATTGCCACAGTTTAGTTTCAGCTCCCATGTGCTTTGCAATAAAACAGAAGTGTCACATATCAAATACTGCAGTTCCCATAAAGAACCCTGCAAACCACTTAGCACATGCACCGCTATTTACTTTAAACCAGGACATGTCAGAGTAAAGTGTAGCCAAAGCAGGGTTGCAATCCAGGTTTCATCCGTGAATTCACCGACTGCCTCTATCTAGACAGACACTGCTCAGAATGAGTGACAATCAACAAATAATCTTGTTTCATGGAGTTTTGACAGTAACTTAAATTGAGTCAATCTGTTCCTTGAAGAAAGCCTCACTTGCTGATACAGCACTTCATCCCAGGAGAGTATAGGCTATTTTCTTTAACCTTCCCAATGCTTCAACGGCCCAGCCCGAGTCTAATCAGTTTGGGCATGGCACCACTGCCTCTGTTGGGGAATCATAATTGTATTTAAACTCCTCGCTGGCAGGGCTGACAGCAGAAGCCCTTTACTATTTAGAGCTTGGAACTCATTTCATTTTTGCTTTCAATGCAAATTCTCCCAAGTGCAGGTTTTGCAGTCTATAAAGCTGCTCTCTGTAAAACAATTCTGACACTGCTAGTCCACTGCATTGACATTAGTTTGTTAAGCTCTGCTTTTTTTTTTTAAATTCAGATAATAGAAAGAATCTGCATCTTTAAATTATGCAGGTGAAAAAAAAATGGCTACAATAAAGAACATTAACACTCAGGCACCATTAACACTGATGTGATTCAAAAGGTAATGAGTAGTAATTAATCACTTTTGTATGGCAGAGGAGGATGTATTTTACTGACGCAGGAAGAGGGCTGAAAAGATGACGACTGCATTTATTCTACTATGTTTTTGCAATTTGTTTGACTTATTTCAGCCATCATAAAAAGTACATTACAGATCAAGGCCTGTATTTTCCCATAAGGACCAACTGCAGGCAAATTCCCCTATCCATAGTACATATATTACATGGGCAACTTGCCCACAGTGGAAAACTTCATATGGTTTATATTTGAATTATATATTTTTGTAATACTGCTGTACATAAACTGTGTTTTGTATTTCATGTTAATTTAAATTTCAGTAAATATTGCAACAACACCTATTCGGTCTCAGTTTGCCTACTCGGATTTTAACACTTTTTAAAAGAAAAAAAAAAAAAAACGTACATTTCAGCATGCATTAAACCCTTTCAAAGTACCTGAAAGTATCTGAAAGCTGTGGAGAGATTCCCTAGATCTTTACAGCATTCTCACTCACTCACTGTTGCTGACTCCTGTGTACTACTACGCACTAGTGCTGCTGAAATATTCTCCTTGCCCATAACATATTGTACACACCCCTGTCTGCCATAAAAAAATGACCAGCACCATGAAAAAATCAATCACAGCAATCCACATTCACAGCATACTGATGTAAAACAACGTGCGTGTCACATAAAGCCTGATGGATGGACAGATTCTTTATGCATCCCCAGACCCTGCTGCTCTCAATAAATGTGTGCTAAAGCAGGTTCCGTCCAAGTTTCATCACAATCGGAAAAGTTAAACTTTTGACCAAACAGGGTGTCATTTTTGATATTATTATCCACATTGTTTCCTGTCTCTTATGAAACAGCAGGGTTCTGTGTAAATAAGTCCCTTTTGTACTTCAACAGCAGCAACGGCTGAAACTTTTATTACACAGCTGGCATTACAGACAAAGACGTTCTCAGAAGAAAGTAAGACTTGAAAGAATTGACCACCCACTTGATTAAGGACCCGTGTGGATAAACCTGTGCAGCTTTATTTAAAAAGACATTGGTAACCATACAAATAGTAGGACACAAGAGGCACCGACAAGTCAGTAGAGAGAATGTTTGGAAAGTCATAGCGTGTTTCAAAAAGTCTCAACAATCAAGCGCATATTGTAAGAACTGTATCTTCCCTTCCACACACCAGCACAGGGAGAGGGCATCAGTGGAACCTGGCAAGCATGCAAGTCGTCCTGTATCATAGTCTTTGCTTTGAAGCCAAGCTTGGGACATGTGTATCTTTAAAATCAAGCATTCATGTTCAAAAGAAAGCCCAGGACAGTGCACTGTATACAAAGTATCCCTGATTACTCATTCCAGCAGGGGGACTGGACCTCTTCAGAACCTGGCAAGCATGCTTCAACAAGCTGTCCCTAGAAACGTTTAAATTACAAAACATTTCACACAGGATGTCTTTGAAAATAATAACATTTACAAAAGAGGATTATTGGAATTCTGGCAGCAAGTGCAATTTCCAGTGGTGCAAATATGATTCAAAGCTTTGCAGTTTGTCATCTGCTTGATTGCAGGGATGGAAATACACGAGACTCATTGCTTAGCAGTTTGATCCATTTCTGGTTTTACTAGACACACCTGAGCTTGTTACCTACACGCTAATCAAATTTGCAGTTAAACCTGGAATGGGTGAAACTGCTATGCAATAGAAGTTATATTGCTATGCCTCGTTTGAAGAATGAAGCCATCTCATATAATACAGGAGCTTGTTTGCATGCACCATTTCTTATTTTAATTTTTAGTGTTGGTTCGACTGTAGACAAAGTTGGCTGTTATTCAACTAGTTTCTTTTCCAGGAACCTTTTCTGAGTGGTTCCTAGAAAGGCCAAACTTTTAACCTCTCAGACATAGCAGCAATTTATAAAAAGAAGTGATGGCTATAACACCCTCTTTGAGTACACATTTGGGAATGATGAAATAATAAGTACAGTGTTATATTACCTTCACAATACCAGTAACACAAAGAACAAGAAGTAGTATAAAAAATTTAAAACATGACATTAAAATAGGCAGTTAAGGTTAACGATTTAACTTTCAAATTCAACAGCGACTCCTACTGGAGAGGCACAGCAGCAACAACAGCAGCAGCAAAAAGCGTTTTTGCCTCTACTGGACAAGTACTGCTGAAGCTTAACCAAAACCTCACACTACACCCATGTAAGTGACATAAGCACACTGGGCATGGCAGACACCATGAAACTGACATGGAAAGCTGAATGGTTAAGGAAACTGCTTTCCTTCCGTGGCTGTCTTCATCTCTCCAGCGGGTATTCAATTAAAGAATTAAAGATTTCTAGCTGGTTGGTTAAATCCAGCACTAAAACAGAGTTAGCAGAGGCCTGATCTTTCAAACTGTTGGCACCTGATCATTTTAGTAATTAACCACGTCTATGCACAGACCAGGGCAAGTGGGTACACACAGTAGTCATTCCATGATTGCAAAACTTCAAAAAGGTGCAACAATCCAAATACAGAATTCAAAACAAATGAGCAATTTTGTTATCTGTAAATGCCTCTGTGTTTCCTCTATTCATATTTTTCTAATCTTCTCTGTGTTGAAAGTGTGTATTACTGTTTCTTTAACCTTTATACAGTGATTTTGTTGGCAGCTCTGAAGCAAAATGTCAAAGCTATCGTTTTGGGTTTTTTTGTTGCATTTTGTCTACCTATTTAGAAATAAAAAGAAGAAAAAAAAAAAAGAAAGTGCTTAATTTCAATTCACCCAACTTATCTCCTTCCAAGATGTGGAAGGTCCTGCTGAACTGAGAAAAAATCAATTAGAATAATGTAGTATCAGCACTCTGCCAGTGGCTACTGCACATTATTACAACAGCACAGAAGCATATCTGCTGCTTTCTGACAAGCAAAAGGCACAAACATCTCCCGAGCAGCTGAACCAATTCATTCTGCTTCTTCATTTCTTGGCTGCACATAAATTGAAAAAAAAAATATTTAAAATGTATAACTTGTGACTCGTGCTGGCTCTTGACTTCTTACTACACCAGCATTTCTTTTAATATAATTTTATCCTCTCATAAAACAAATGCTTTTATTGTAAGGAGTATGCCTCAGGAATGCTTTGCTTTCAGTAAATCTAATCATCAGTGCACTAAGACAACAGTTACAGTTAACACAACTGAAGTTGTATTTCCAGGACCCGCTTGTAAATGATGCCTTGGTCCAACAGACAAATCTCCTGGTTAAATAAATAAATAAATAAATAAATAAATAAAGTTACACGTTCTTGCTCCTCTGACTAAAATACTGCTTGAGGGATCTTCAAGAACCTTCAGTTGTAGGACTACTATTTTAAGCATCTTACTTCCAAGACATAACTCTGGATCACATGTAATTGCACTGCAGACTTACTTGTAAACCTTCTTTCTTTATTTGTAGCGAAAAAAAGAACTGAATCAAGCCATTCTCGGAACATCAGATTCCACTTTATTAAAACAGACCATCAAAAACGCCTAAAGTTTGAAATATAAGTATGAAAAACAAACAATCAAATATTGTCTATGAAAACGAACAACAAGTGAGGGGTAGGCAAAGGCTAATAATGGGCTTGGGCAGGCTTGCAACCCCCCCCCCTCCACACCTATGCCTCGATCAGGCAGCACAGCATGAGCAGGAATCAGATACTGGGTGGATCTAAACAGGCTCTCAGTTAGACAGCTTACAAACAGGAGATTACTCACAGGATTCCCTCTCCAAGCGGTTTGGGTGGCCTTGTCGTTGTGTCTTTGTCTCATCTCTTTAGACTCTGGGGTTCTTTTGTGACAGTGACACCTAGTGCTCTGGAGGTAAATTGAGAAGAAAAAAAGTTAGCCTTTCCCGCATGTGTAAGAGATAATTGCAATTTTATTGAAGCGCATCCTGTGATCACATGATCACAGCTCCTGAAATCAAATGTGTCTTTTTTTTTTTTTTTTTAATTGAAGTGCTACTTGCAAAAAACATATTTCTTGCCAGTTTCATAACAATTACAAAGTTTAATGTCTTTCGTTACACTTTCTTCAGAAGAAGGCACTTAGTATTTATTTAATTCAAAGAACCCTGATTTACAGCGCCTTTAATTTTATTAACTTCAGCAGGACTAAAACTTCAGTCGGAATACAGAAGTATACTGTGAGCTACAGTAGGCCTTTCAGATGAGCAGACAGCAGCAAAGGGGGAAGTGGCGTCCTAGCAGCCCCTAAAACTGTTAACGGGAATGGAGCGTCTACTCAGTATAGAATTGCTTGTCTTTTCAGCTCAATTAGGGCATTCATGCGACCTAGAAGGAAATATATAAATGCTTTTAACGTCTGACTTGACAAACATCCTAGTGCAGTTAGATGGAGCTCAATTTCCCTGAAATTATAAACTGCCGCTAGTACAAAAATATAATGAATTGCTTGTTTTATCATTGTTATTTATTGCCAACTTATACCCTTAACGGATGCACAACATATCAGTAAACTAACTAGCAATAGGTAGGTGCAGCTTGTATATACAGTCTTGCACAATGTCAGGGATAATTCTGTTATTCTGCAATTCTGCCATGCCATTTTGTTTCATTTTTTGTTTTTTATGGTTTAATAACAAATTATACAGACATTACAGTTTATTACTTTTTCCCCCACACTTTTTTCAATATTAACCTCAACTCACATCAGTGTTTTGTATAATATAAAATCATGTTCCAATCATATTGTTGCTGAAGTTGCTTAAAATTGTGATTTGGGTGCAGTCAATTTAAAGATCATAAAAGTTTTTATAACAAACCTTTACGTCAATAAAATGTATTTTTATATTCTGGCTTTGACATGAAACAATTCCATACAAAACAAGAGCCTTTCTGCATTTGTTTCAAAGCAAAACTGAGAAATAAAAAAGACCATTAAAAAGGGCAGGCAAATCGAAGAAGAACAACTGAATAGTTTTTCAGGAAGTTTAACGTTAACTGTCCTCTTAAAAAATCAGTAGGCAAGCCACTTTCTGAACAAAAGAGACTCGCTGCTTGTGTAGAAATCAATGTCACATCTCAGGTGGTATTACTTGAAGAAAAAAGAAAAAACGACACCTACTACTGTGAGAGTTGCTGTAGTAGTGCCAGACAGGACATGCAGAACGAGACAATGGAACACTCATTTCCAATCGTTTCAGAAACCATCAATGTCTATTACTGGGCAATCTAGTGAAGCCCATTCTACTTCAACACCCTAAATCTAGGAGAAAACTTTTCCTTCCTGTGCGCTTCATTTTGTGGATATCATTTTTGGTTCTATCACAGATTGCCACTGAGGTTATTAAAAGTGTAAGTAGCTTCAAAGGGTTCTTCTTTTTAACCTTTCCCCTCAGCTTCTCATGATATGGTTTCAGAGCACTGTGGCTCCAACATTGAAATATAATTTTTTTTTTTTTTTAAATCTGTCTCCATACCGTTAGGCATTATCTAAGCCTGTAGAATCCTAGTTGCCACTTTGAGTCCTACCTGATTCCAAAGAAATCAAATGATGTGGTTACTTTTCAACTCTGATGGTTCAGCTACAGGACTCTCAGTGGATAATAAAACCAAATACAGATCTTTAAGCTGAGCCACAGTGCAGTCATGAGCATCATTACATTGAAAACAATAAAAGCATAACATTTTAAGTGTCAAACAGTACAGTAAGTTAATGTTATTATCTTACTTGTCAGGACTCGGAACAATGGCATTTAAAGATTTGAATGCTGACCAGCTACTTCAAAAGCTGAAGTGCTATGCTTGTCATTTTCAGGTTAGGTAATGCAATTGTAGCAGATATTAAATCTACACCAGGAGTGGCCAAAATTGTCCCTTCCATTCCTGGTCTTTGTTTCAACCCTGTTCTAAATTAAGTGAACCAATTAAATTAAACTTTACCTGTAAAACCTGAAGTGGAATGGCCCTTTAGGACTGTGACTGGACACCTGTGATCTACAGCTTTTCAAGCTGCTCTGTTCTTACTAGGTATGGTAGTTTATACATAGCCATACCACTGAGGGGCTCCATCTGGTTTTAACATGTAGAGCACTCATGGCGGTTCTTCACGCATGATGCTGTATATAAATTGCACAAAGGTTCCAGCTTTTTCAAGGCTGGGTCTACTTGACTGCGCATCAAGCTATGCTAATGAAAACAGAAATTATTCTCTACCTAGGGTTGTATCCGCAAAGGACCTGACACACACGGGGAAGGGGGGGCTGGAGTGTTGGATATTTCACTGGTATATATTTAACAACCACAGGCTACATTCTACAGGGTACAGTAAGGACCATGTGTAATGCATAGGCTTCAACGCTCTCTCAATGCATTCTCCAATGGCCTCCTGACTCACCATTTGCTGAAGTTGCCTAATCGTGTCATCCTTGCTCTTCAGCTCCTCTTTCAATTGGTGGATTTCATTCAAAAGCTCCTCTATCTGAAACAGTCGTGGTAAAAAAAAAACTGAAAAAAGGCCAAGCCGTTTCCTCATTACTAGATGAGTGCCTCTCATGATCCAGTCCTACAGGCCACATTCACCAAACTGTATGGACTTATGAAGGACTATTTTATTTTTATTTTTTATTAAAGTTTGCAGTTTGTGAAACTGATTGGGTTAGAAGTTTGTTCCTATTTTTACAAAAGAACAGCGCATAAACAACACTTTCCTTAAAACAGCCTTTAAATTTCAGCCCCATATCTCTGGATAATCTCTGCAGGGGTCGACAGAATTCGTCAGGATCTTTTTAACAAAGGCCCAGTCATACTTGAACAGAGGACTAACCCCGGTTTTAGAAGTGCTGTTCAGTGGTGAGCCACTAGGAGGTGCACTCTATCGCCACTGGGGCTATAAAAGGGGTTGGAATCTTTAAAAGGGAAAACAACATATTGTGTTACTAGAGCAAAATTCTTACAAGCAGTTTTGCTGTTGACTTTATTTTAGCTTTGAAGTCTGTGCAACATGTGCTTAATAGAAGTACAAGGTTTCCTCATCCCATTTCACTTATTGACCACGCAACACCAGTGTCCTATTAACTAGGACACAGAAAGGGAACTAATACTGCTGTGGCAGGAAACATGGGACTTCATCTGAGTCAATGTGAAAAGAAAGAACAGCAGCAAAACAATCCAGCTGAGATCATGCTTATGCTAATGAGGGGCTCAAATATACTGCAAAGCCTACATTAATACACTTTAAAAACAGCAATCAGTTTTTGTATAAACAGAAGAGAGGAAGGCCTACTTTGGATTCCCCACACATACATTTGTACGGAGTTAATGTTTGAATAGGCTTTTCCATTCCTTTTGTACTGCAAAGAGCCAAGAGGGTCTTGCATTAAAGATGCTACACAAGCTGCCCATCACAACTGCATTTTCACACAGACTCACACACTGACACATGCGCACAATCACACACAGATTGGTTGCAATCCCAATAACATTGACTAGGTCACTCTCCACCTGAGGGGGGTTCATGCCAGAAACCCAAAGAGGAACAAGCTTCATTCATATCTACACTGGCTGGCAAACACACCCCTCTTGTTCACTGAATCTCCATACACCAAGAGCATGTCTTGTCCAAACAGACGTGTAAATGCCTTAAGAGCACATTTCACTAGTTGAAGATGTGCTAGGGGAAAACAAAAACTGCAAAACAGATTGAACACACAATAAATAAATAATGCATACAATTTAGAATATTATGGAGTGTTGGTCATGAAGGGGATGGGATGAGGCGCTTCTATAAAAGTGAATCTGCTTCCATTTATATGTTCTGCTCTACCGGTTATGCTACTGAATATTTATCAGTCATTGCTCAGTTGTTTATCTCGTTCATGCCTTTACCAATTGAGACACCTGGGAGACCTTGCACCCCCACTGACTGTGCTTAGACCCTGCACAGAATGGAGGAGGGACACTACAGAAATGCCAGTTCCATTCTAAGCCATGTTGTTTCCTATCATCTTGCCAGTACTTACATGTATCCCTCTTGAAATTCCACTGTGCTTTCTTGAGATTAAAATTAACAAGAACACGTTATTGCTTCTAGTCCCAATGTGAATATTTTGCAAAGCTAGATCAATCAAGTCATTCCCTTTTCAACTACAAAGTTAATTAAAAGAGTACAAATGAAAAGCAAACATATATATATATTTTTTTCTCTCCTTTTCCAACATTGGGATTTTAAATTGCCCATTAACTGAAAATGCAGACGCTTCCTGGTGCTACAGGAATATGGCCATATTTTATTCAATTTTCTGTACCATTACGCTATTATATTTAGTTTCCTTTAAAAATGAAATAGAAATTAAAATCCCTGTGCAAAGCCATACAAAAAATAAACTTTTCAGGTATAGTACTGGTATTGTGATACCATATTATCAGATACTGGAAGCAGAACTGCTCAATCACAATATAAACTTGGAGCTGCCCTTGTGCTACCATTCACTTTACACTGTTATACTGTTATTGAAGATCACTTGGTGAGGACAGAGATTGTACTGCGTCATCAATGTTAAAAAGGTAGGATGTTTTTTTTATTATTTTGAGGCATAGGAAAATGTTATCCCACAAGGGGCTATCCATAAAGTGATATAGGAAAATTAATTATGAAAGCAGATATTCCTCTAAGCCGCTAAGTGACAGCTCTACCTGCCCTGCTCTTGAAAGCAATTAGAAATGTGTCATGTCAAGTGAAAGTGAAAACCTACTCGTGCGCTCGTCCTCAGGTGTGGGTTTCCTGTCCCTGCGGCTGACTACGTTTCCAAGGAAACAGAGTAATAAGAGTTCAGGTAACCTTGAGCGACCCCACTCTCCAACTTTTCATGAGTTCATTTAAATGTTACTAATTCTAAAAACTACACTGCCACAGCAGGACAGCATGAATAACAGAATGTAAAAAGAGAATTGCTGTACAGGGACAAAAAAAAGAAATCAACACACACACACACACACACACACACACACACACACACACACACACACACGCACACACACGCACACACAGTGTAGAGAGAACCTGGGGTGGTTGGGGGATTCTTTTTGGTTACATGAGCTGGTCTGGTGACCAAATATAGTAAGACGCTTCTAAAGTCTTGCTCCAGATTTTGCAGCAGTTAGGAAGGAAATGAGGGTTGATCGATGTAACAGTGATTTAGCCAGCCCAGACCCATTGAGCTGGGGATTTAACCAAGATTAGGAGTCTCACTTAACATTGCCTAATAAAATTTCCCATAGTAAAAGCATAGCAAAGTGTAATAAAGTGACAGCACAGTGAAAGCATGGTAAAACATAGGTAAGTATTGTAAAGACCAGCATATTAATGAACATGGCAAACCAGGATAAAATATGGCAAATGCCTAGCGTGATCAAGGGGGGAAAAAAAGGAAAACCATGCACAAAACAGCAAATTGCAGTTGAAGTCAAAGATAGTAAAGCAGGGTATGTTCAGGGGGTTTTCTACCAGGTGTTCATGGTTTTACCTGCACAGCTGTGCTGGAGTCCTCCTGGGGCTCAGGGCTCAGAGGTCCTGCCAGCAGCATGTCCTGCAGAGCTGTGCTGTCGCCGCTGTCGTCCTCCGCCTGGAAGAACAACAGAAACACTCTGAGGACCCATCAGCACCACTGCCCTTTTAAACGGCTTCGTCATTCAAACACCAGGTGTCAGGTTTCCAAACAGGGTCACTGGAGGAAAGAGACGCACGTGTATACCGTTCTAAAGTTTCAGGACAAAAAGCAAAAGGCTGTTTTACATTTACAGGTCGTTTAGGAGTTGCTGCCCCGGAATAATCCATATCTACTTCATATACAGTATGAGGATACTTTGCAAACATATGAGTGAATATCATTTTGCATTAGAATTTACCTACTGTCTTACTACACATTGTCATAGTGTAATTGGACCTATATATTAATATATATATATATATATATATATATATATATATATATATATATATATATATATATATATATATATATATATATATATATATACACATACATACATACATACACACACACACACACACATATTAGGAATAATGGAACAATGCCACAGGGCTTTCGGTAATGAGCAGGCCTAATTATAAACCAAGCCATGGGCTGCTGACATATTTTCTTAGACAAGGCATTGATATAGGTGAATGTGCTTGACATCTACTGTCTTCAGTCCTCAATGAGTTCAGTAACACATGTTTGGACTAGAAAACTTTCTTCATTTGAAGACATTGAAAAAGATTTATTGAATCTCCTTTTGTCTTTAACCCTAATGTGAACCAAATGGCAGAAAAAAGAAATGCAAGTAAAATAATAAAGAAACGAAAAGGTGAAAATCGACGGTGCTTTACATGTTGTTTTTGTGCAAAAGTATTTTCAAACTTTTGAATTGTTTTGTTAGCGCTTGATCAAGAAGGCAACTGATTTCACATTGTTCAAGAGAGTATACCAGCGTGTGTGTCACACTGCTGCAGTTTAAAAGGGTACTGTGGCAGAGCAAAGCTCTGCCGTTTAGAAATTGGCAGGGATGGGGTTAATTTCCATTACCGGCCTGGGTTTATTATGTTCAGGTGGCTGGGGTTGATTAGTTGATTAAATCAATAACTTAATTAATGATCAATCAGTGCCCAGCCACCTGACATAAAAGGAGGCCTCTACTTCTCATTTGGGAGGAGGGAGTTGAGGAAGCAGGTTGGTGGTTTGTATTTTTGAAAGTTTGAATCCAGTGAAGGCATTGCCCAGCCTGGAAACCTTATTTTTTTGTAAGTTTTGTTTTGTTGTCTTTCTATTTGTGTCTTTGTTTTGCCCTTGTGCACTTTATTTTTGTGTTTATTTATAATAAAATCGTTATTTTTTTGAACTGCAGTCTGTCTCTGGGCCTCTATCAACTCACCAGCCTGCCACAGGTACCTAACAGGATTAACGGACAGTCCTGTAGTCCATTACCTACTCTAACCAGCAGGGATCACCAGTATCGCTAGCAACGCTTTTATGTCACTCAATGATGGAGTATGTAAAGTAGCTGTACTAAAATAAAATAAGGTATACTTCTCGTTCAGCATTAACTATGTACTCTACAAAGTTTCCACGGTTAATTACAGATTAACATATGCATCTCTTCCAGTGGCTTATGCGATTTCCGATGCAGAACAGCACACTGGACATCTGAAATAGACATTTCCCAGAGTAAAGGGGGTTAAGGTTTTCATTACAGCTCCTATCAACCAGAGCAGAAGGCGCTGTCTGCAATTTCAAGCAAAGGAGTAAGTGATGCCATCAAACCTCAGGCCCAGCTAATGTAATGCAACGCAATGGAGATGGCCTGGAGCGTTGCTATGAAGGGGCAGGTTCAGCACCTGAAGGACCTTTTCCATTATTTCATTCCTGATCGGAGACAAGGGTCCCAAGAGCTGCGACAAGCCACAGGATTTGCTAAATGGCAGTCAAACCTGATCCATTTTTTATAATGGAAAGGGATGAGATCGAATTAAAAGGTCTGTTTGTACAACTCCCGGAGAAAATAAATAAGTAACACAGATTTCTCACAGCAAGATGAACAGGAACAGATTCTGTGAAATAACAAGCCCACCTAAAATAAATCAATCAATCAATCAATGAAAATCTTTTAAGTGTCATAAGGAACATTTTTTTTTTTTTTTTTTTTTTTTTAATTTACCAAAAGAAAAAAGATGTACTTGCTGCCCTTTTAAACTCCTCACCCGATCATTGTATAGTTTAACAAGAATTCATACATTTTCCAATACAAAAATGGGGGAATAGCATAGTGTAAAGCATGACAAATTGAAGGTAACCACTCTGTCCACATATACATCCTGCATTTTCTGGAGTGGCTCAAACAGCAGACAAGTAAAAAGGGAATAGGGAACGGGACTTGGACAAGCGTTTTGTAAGCAGTCAGACTTCATCACTGCAAAACCAGACACCAAACAGAGTTAGACAGGCTAAAATCACAGGGAGGCGTTACAGTTGTGTTTTAAAAGAGTGTTTAAAAAGAGAGGAAGCAGGGAGTCCGAGAGAGAAAGACACTTGCTAGATTTCACCAGAACGCCCACACAGTAATGCAGGAACATGGCTTGAGTGCTCTTACAAATTCAGTACTTAGAAATAATTCCATTTTATTCCACTGTAATCAGTTCGCCTGTTTCACCCAAGAACAAGATAAGAACTTATTGACGTGTGGGAAGCTGGTACCTTGATGACCATTAAATTACTATATGCCCACATGCAGGCTACATAATCCAGCAGCAGTCAAAGGGGGCTATTTCTTAGATTAAATTTAATTGGAGAATACTTCTCGAAGCAATGTTTAACAGATTTATTTATAATAAAGGATTCATGAACTTCAGTCAACTGAAAGCATATTTTTTGTTTGGTAAACACATCTTATTATATTTTTTCATGAATTATCACAGATGTTCTTAAAAAGTCTAAAAGAATGGGGCAGACAGTGTCATTATTCACAACATATAAAACATGTTTCTTCTACATTGTTTGTTTCTAGTTTACTAAAATAAGAAATACCAAAACTGTAGTAACTGCTATTTCTGTTAATTATAACAGTATTAGAATTATTAATTAGCCACTCATCTGTCTTCCATATAAATATGTTTGTGCTATACGGTACTCTGAAAGAAACCTAATGCGAGGGGGGAACATTTTTGTTGTTTTGCTAAAAAAAAAAAAACATAAAAAGTCAAATGATTTGCTTAAGGCTGACGATCTGTTCCAGACCAGGGCGGTCGGTCATGGCTCTCAATATTGGCTTGTGGGACCCCACTGATCAGAGATTCTGTAGTCCGAGAAGTAATACCCACTGTGCAGGAATGAGAGAAATACCAGGCAGCAGTTAGAAGCAAGGTTAGCATTTCCAGAGGCAGTGCAGCAGTGAGACAAACTTCAAGCAGCACTCTTAACCTGCTAAGGTTTGGATGACACTTCAATATAGAGCACTGCTTTCATTCCTTACTTCACTAAGACATCCAATCAGACTTTCAGACATGCCCTCAACCACATTCTGCTACAACTGCACTGTACTAAAGATGGTCCTTACCAAGTTTCATTATGATTGAATAAGTGGTTTCGGAAGTATGTGAACACTTTCCACTGCCACAGACATGTAATAATATTAGTTTATATTATTGGTAGTAATATTAGCATTATTTTTAATAGTCATAGTATTCATCTAATAAATAACACAAATGGTGTGGAATTCACTGGGGGGGAAAAAAACACTTTCTGTAATCCAAAGTAATTCTATTATAATAAGAAACACTGGGCCATATGTTCAAAGCGTTTGCTCCGTTCTTTAAATTAGCCCCCATTTTCCTGAAAGGAGAAAAAGAAAATCATGTTAATGTTACAAATCATTTAATGCTTAAAGAGGACTTGAAATATATAATTTAGTTGTCTTATTTTATTTTTCCTTCAAAAAAACAGGAGTTAATTAAAGAATGGAGCAAACGCTGTGAAAATATGACCCCCTTTCCCTCCAAGGAGCTTTCTGTGTAGCCTTGAAGGCTGTCATAAATATTCAGCAGGAAGGGCTGCAGGGGACAAGTCACAGCCTCCTGGCTGCTGTGCCGCAACCCTGCATTAACACACAATTATCTCTCAAGACCTCCATCACCAATGTTTTTTTCTATCTAATGCCAGTTGCTCGTTGATTGTTCAGAAACCTGAATGGCCAATTAAAATCAAGCAATCTGCAGCCTTTCCATGACTAATTAATGATAAGAAGTCTGGGCAGAACATACTCAAAAGGCAAAGCAGCAGGAGAGGGGGAAAGAAAAACTAAAGAGCCTGTCATGAAGAGCAATCTAGCTCTACAGAGACGAAACTTCAGAGACTTAAAAGAAAGAATGAAGAGGGAAAGGGGGGGACAGGGAGGGCTGAAAACAGAGAGAGAGAGAGAGAGAGAGAGAGAGAGAGAGAGAGAGAGAGAGAGAGAGAGAGAGAGAGGACAGGAAGGTAGCTGGAAAAGGTCAGGCACAAATGGCTCACATTATGATAGGGATTAGCCACAACGGCCCTTTCAAATAAGAAAGGGCATCTAAAGAGCAGTGGGCACGTCGCTTGCCAATCTTGGCAGAATTTTTTCCCCTTGCATTTAAAGGTTTGTATTCAAGTTTTCTGTTTGTAAGTCTGCATAGATGCATGGATGTGTGGAAGAATGGATTCAGTACAGAAACAATACAACACCTGCCATATTAAACACCTGAAATCTAATCTAAAACCTGCATTCTCCTGCTGCATGTCGATTTCAGTCAACAGTGGACAGTAAATTATGATAACGATACTGCAAGTTACTGTAGCAATACTGCAGTATCTCTGATGTCTTTTGAAGAAACTGGAACCCGATCTGGAGTGCTTGTGTTTCACAAAGATCCTCTGGACTCCAATGTCAGCCCCTGAAGCCACTCAGACGAGCACATTAACAGCTTTATCAATGAACTCCACCAGCCTGCACCTCGCACACAAATTAATCCATAAAGCCTGGAGCTGGAGGCACACACAGAGCTCAGTCCTGACAGAGCAGGCATTAAATGGCACTGACACATTACATAATGCCGCTTCATCCCTAAGCTCCTGCTTAGCACAGTACAGTTTGTATTTATTTGTATTATTTATTTATTTATTTTAACCAAACTCTTTTTACTTGAGGTCCCCAGAGGTGAAAGTCCCGAGAGGCTAGAGAATGTACCAGCTGGAAATGTTCTATAGACAATACACAAAATCAAATAGCACAACTATCGTCTCGTCTAGCACAACTAGAAACCCGGCTTTAACTCCTTTTATCACAGCGCCTAATCAATATCAAGCCTTAGTCTGAGCACATACTCTCAAAATTAATCAATGCTAATCTTTTTTTTTTTTTTTGTATTCATTTAGCAGAGAGCAGTTATAATGGCTCATTTCTTAGAGTTCTGTGAGTTACACTTCTGAATCTTCTCAAGATATAGCTAAAAGTATGAGTGTAGCACTCACTGACTTACAGAGAGCTGTATGTAAGGTTTGCCAAGCAGTAGTATTTCAGAAGCAGAAACTGTAACTAATCTAGCACCTCCCTTTCACGGTGCCTTCTCAATGCTTTGCTGCTCTTTTCCCTCGGTATTCCATAGTAAAGTTCTCTAAGGGAGACGGGACGGGATGTGTGGTGGGGTGTGCTAACCTGCAGTAGCCGCTGGAGTTTGAGCAGTTGGTTCTTGACAGAGGTGCAGTCCTGGGTCATGTGATGCAGGGTCAGTTCGTCGAGAGCCACGATGTTCTCCTGGGGGGTCCTGTCGAAACCAGGGGCGCTGTACCCTTCATACTGTCCCGCTGGGGAGCCCAAGAACACAGGTCCCCTGAAAGACAGAACAATGTCAGCCCAGTAAAAAAAAACTAAAACCGCCAGCAAGTGGCAGGAAATGAAACGTAACGTAACGTGGTCTTGCTTCGTAGAAGACACCTTTAGATATGTGGATATTGTAGTATTGCTTTCTATTTTCTTTATTAAAGGAATTTTAAACATAGCTGTTAAACATTAGTGGTAAACCATCAAAAGTTCAGGATGCTAACCTTATGATAAATTCAAAGCACCTGCGGAATATCAGCTCTCTTTATTCCTGCACTATGCATACCAGCTTATCATTCCAGAAAGGGAGGAAAGTTCACAGCTTTCTGTCTCTGCCTTTCTTATAAATGTACAGTATAGAGCCGTGAGCAGGTGAAGTTAACAGAACTGAACACCGGGCAGATAGCCATCACTCCTCAATACCAATGAACTTAGCTTAAAGCCAGTTTTGGATCTTGTCTTGTCTCTTCCGCTTGGCTCACCTGTTGTCATGCTGGATGTGCTCCTGCCCACTCCAGCACTGCTGCGGGCGTCTCATCCAGTAGCCCTGGCCATGCCGGCGCCCCCGCTCCAAATGGGACATGTTCTCAGTGTCAACTGGGCAGGAGACCAGAGAGACAGAGACAGAGACAGAGGCAGAGAGAGAAAGAAAAAAAAGATGGTGTTAGCTGCTGAAAAAGGGCTCCCACAATGCATCTCAAATCCTTTAAAATGAATGTCTTGCCTTTGATCTTTTTAGTTTTCCCCAGACACTTTACATGCTCTTCTGACCGAGGTGAAGAAGCACATTTGTCCCGATGCGACAACACTAAGTTAACTTTCTTTACAACATGTTAACAGAACCTGAGTGAGCTGTGCACAGTACACTACTGTATGTGGGGGTTAGGTAGGGCCCTATTACCTGTATAACAGGAAGTGAAGGGGGAAAGTATTTCCATTCTGTAGATGTACAGCAGACAAAGTGAATTAAAAATAATCATAATAATAATAATAGCACAACATTAGGGGGTTGACTTGTGAGATGTTACAGTACACCAATGTGAGGTAAGGAACTGGAGTTTAAAGCCTTGGTTATTGACATGTTAAAGTTACAGTCATCTTGCAGAGAGTCTCATCACAGTCCCAATGAGGGTGTTTGTTACACTGAATGTTAGAAATGACATCCTTGGAAAAAGGCGGCAAAACCTCTTATACGATCTGGCAGTGTCCCATTCTAAGAACTAGACTGCATTACCACAACAGTTAAACGTTAAAGAAAAAAACAAAAAAACACTCCAGACGGTCGCTTTACTTTTTTTCTGTAAGAGAATTGTTTGACCCAGACCCACCTTGCATTAAATATTGTCCTTGTGTTATTTTTTTCACTGCCTTTTACAAACAAACAGCTGGACAGAGGAAATCCTCCCCCTGCCCCCCTTTACTGCTATGTACTTACCGGGAGCCAACTTGGAGTTGAGCTGCCTGTTTGCAAACCATTTGGATATTTTAGTATGCTAGTCTGTGTGCTGTATTTGTTTCATGAGAAACCCAGATTCAAAACATGAGGCCTTCCGTCCCACCCTGCAGGCCTGTCACTGGGAATGGGGCCCAACTCCACATTGCAAGGCCTGCCTAATGATATTCCTGAACCAGCCTCCCTCCACGACTTCACAGTTTTATAAATACAGCAGGCTTTCATTCCACTGGCAGGGGCCAAAAGAGGAGGAAGCTAACCAGCATGCCTTTTCTATTAAAACACTAGGCTTTTCTTTCCACTTCACCTCTGTCGTTTGTATAAGGCTATTATTCAGTTTGTCTTCCAGAGCGGCAGTGTGGTTTGCGTGGGCTCATGTGGGCGATGTGCTATCGGTGTTGTTTCAGGGTAAAACCTGGACAAGGCTTCCCTGGGATTAAGCATACAAGTGTATGGGAGCGATAACCTTTTTATCTAGCAGCAGAACTGCATGATGTGGGAGTCCACTACGCAGTAAACTGGGTCTGCTCCAGTTTGTCAGGATGAGCTGCCGTTCAGGGATAACCTAGCTATTGATTTTACCTGCCAGCGCTACTTCATTTGTATTGAGCATGGGATGACCTGGACCTACACAATCTTACAGCACTCCAACAGGGTCTTTAGATTAGCAGGCAGAACGAGGTTCAGGCTTAAGTATTTAGAGATGATATGAATGCATCCCATTTTCCATCTGAGAATGAGGCGGCCAATATATAAAAAGCATTCAATGTTGTATTCATACACTATGTGGGAATAAAGCTATAGACAGCAGCTAGTTGGAATAGCAACCAAAATGAACATAAAAGTGTTTATTCAGAAATGTGTGTAGAGTTACTGTTCATTTATATCACAAAAACCAGAGTGCCGTTTTCTTAACTTTCAGATTGAGATGTTAGGTTCTAT
Source organism: Polyodon spathula (assembly GCF_017654505.1). Taxonomy (NCBI): domain Eukaryota; kingdom Metazoa; phylum Chordata; class Actinopteri; order Acipenseriformes; family Polyodontidae; genus Polyodon; species Polyodon spathula. Next base: position 7,183,458 of record NC_054543.1, read on the forward strand.
GCACAAGATCTGTACATAGATCTTGTGCAGTCTGTGTTGTCAGAAGCACAGCTCAGTAGACATACTAAAACAAACAAACATTTCGACTAGAAGCCTTGTATTGAGTTCTGCTTTGATAAAACCGACTCCAGTGGCTGCTGGTGGTCGGGCACTCTGATTGGCTGGTCTGATGGGTGTGGTCTGACCGGGTGCTCACCATTGTTAAGAGAGACATCTTCTGGGAGATCCACATCCAGCATGAGGTCATCATCGTCCAGGTCACATGACTCCAGGTTATCCAGGTTATTCAGAATATCCTACACAGGAGAGCAAAGAGACGGGTTAGCGATGTTAAAACTGTACAGGTTTCTCCATGATACAGGTTAAAGAGAGTTAGAAACTCCGGTCAAAACAGAGAGCTATTCCTACTGAACGTCGTATCATTCTGTTGTATTCAAATAAAAGCGCCCCCTTGTGGATTGATCAATAAAAGGGACACATTATTTAAATACAGTATTCCACTAAAGGCATATTTTTTTTTGTTTTTTGTTAAGTTTACTTTTAAATTTGGATTTTAACTGCAAACTACCCAGACAATGCTAAGCCTTTGCTGTTGATTTCAGAATCAAACTTTTTTTTTTTTTAAATGATTATTATATGGTACAGTATTTTTATGTTATATTTTATAGCATAGATGTTATTCAGCATTCATATTTTGCTGTCCTTTGCTGGTAAGTAGCAGTGTTGTGTGTTTTATATGAGTTGTCAAAAGGTGTTAAATGCAGTTTAAAGTTTTGAAGGTCCTTTTTATAAAGTTCTGCCTTTTATAGTTCAAACTCCTCTGCTGTGTATTCTTACCTCTTATTGTTGAAATTGTTTTTTACTTTGAATACACTAAATGCTTTAGATGTTTCTTGGCTGTTACTGTAGAGGGATTTATCTATGCGTCCATATGTGTGGTTGCTGCTAATATGTTCTAAGGACCTGTCACTGTTATGAGTAATTAGAGGTCGAGTATTTCAAAGCCTTCATTTTTGGTATACTCGTATATCTTATTATTTTGAAATTCCCACCTCTAATATATACCTGTGGTATTCTTTTAACATAACTTACCATGCTGTGGCTGGGTTTCTTTTGGGCATTAAACACTGACTGTCTACATCCCAAACAGTTTAATGAGACAGAAGCACACCACCACCTCATGTCCCTCCCTCTGCTAAAAGAGTTTCAATTTTTTTTTTTTTTTTTTATGAAAATAATATGCCTAAGTTCAAACGTGTCTAATTAATAAATCGTTCTATGAGTCTGATATTTGCTGCATAAAAAAATGGTGCAAACGTATCGCAGTGATAAATGCTTTGTGAACATGGTCTTGCCTGTTTGATCAGTCTTGACATTTACCATCGTGCTGTATAAAAACGCACCTTTTTTTATAGAACACTTTCTCTAATGTAGATTAATGGGGGTGGAAGAGATAAATGCCGGTAAAAAAGACCATCCCTTCAGCTTATTGACAGTAAGATTGCTAATGCACGGCACAAATGTAGGGCACAAACCACCCAGCTGCCCAAACAGTGGGGTTAGTTACGGCACGGCAAGGCACACCGGGGTTGTGACATTTCAGGTATGAGCAGTGGAGGAGAATGAGTAATCTCCTGGCGGAGGAGGCTGGCAGGCAGGTGACATCGGCCAACTATTTCAGAGCAAACCTCCCAGAAAAACAGATCTACCTCAGCTGTGCATAGAACCTCTACTAATTAACCCACAAACAGAAAAGAGCTGCTTCCAGAAGAATAGTCTCTATCCGCCGTTCCACCGAGAGGAGATGCATGTTTAAACAGGAGGGCAGGGGCTGACTAAGACAAATGTATTGAATTAAAAAGAAGACAAAAAGAGACATACATTAACGGCAGCCTTGGCTGATCCTAGCAGGAAGGAAGAAATATTTGTAATTTTTTTTTTTTTTTTGCAACTGTCAGATGCTTCGTTTTAGTGCAAATCAGGGGCCATGAAACCCACTCTAACTGAAGAAAGGCTAAAACACCTTAGACTCGCTGTCATGTAAAATCAGCAGCACTCCTGGGCGATACTGAGGTGTTATGTAAATTTCTCATTGTTGTCTAGCCCCTGTGCTTTTACATTTCTACTGAACAATAAAACAGTATAGACAGGCAACTAAACGCTGACTCCTGGATCAGCGGGACTATGGGTAATCCAATCACTACCTTATTACTTGTTTGTTTTTTACCCTTTTACTGTAAAATGAAAACTAATTATTTGGGTAATCTTTAAAAAACTTAAAACGGTAAGAAATCAACATATTACAAAGTGAAAGATAATTGAACACATGAACGCGAGAAGGCATGAATGCATGAACGCAGACCAAGTGTCGTTCTGCTATTATAAAATAACCAGGTGTAATGAAGACAAAAAAAGATTAAAACCAGTGCCCTCTTGTCTAACAACAGCACTTTCTGGAACCTTGTTCAGCCAATCACATTGCTTTGATCTCCCAAACTGTTTTATAATGTGAATTAGCAGCTATCCATGAGAAACTAAGGTGATCCCACCAATCTGGATTAAGTTGGCAACGGACCTTGCCCTCCCCTCCCCAACACCGACCGACCCCCACCATATTTCTTAAACTGCCCACGTCAAGACAAATGCACACATTTTTACAGATATGAAAAACACAGATTACACCAAACAGTTAGTGGTACATGATGACAAAAACTGTGCAAAGCCAGTTTTGTAGCGAGGAAAAAAAAAATGCATACAACAACAAAACACAAACATCTGTTCTTTCCCTCAATCAAGCTGTCACATTACACAGAATTCACTTCAGTAAGTGTTTCATTTTCCATACAATTATCACCATTAGCCACTGTATTAGCCTCCAGCCCTCTGTTGAAAAACTTCCTTTCCAAACCGTTTCAAACGATTTTCCAGTCCTGAGTCAGAGCAAACCGCGCTCCATCGTACCCCACAGATGCTGAAAAATGTGCTCTTGGGGATATGGGAATTTAATGTAACATAAAACAAAATGCATTTACAAAAAGGGGGATACAAGATCCTGGGAGTGAATTGCCTGAACTTTTGTGGAGAATACACTTGCAACAGTAAAAGACTGCCAAGTGGGAACCTGCTGAATGCCTGGCTTGAAATAAACAAGAGCAGCAGATTAAGCACCGCAACTTCACCTTTAGCTTCTCCAATATACACCAATCAGAAGAGACTCTCACTGTTGGAATCACATTTTAAGGGGCGACACCTGGCTCCCTTCTAATTTGAAGCACCTGAGGCTGATTAAGTCCTGGTTAAAAGGGTTGGAAACCCTGTAGTCAAGGCTGCGGTGAAACAGGCGAATGGAGATACAGCCAGGCTGAATAAGAAACAGATGATTGTAAAAGGTACTGTGTGAACTTTCCGTGTGTGGGAAGCATTGGTTTTTGGGCTGGTAAATGACTTAGCCATCCAGCCGTAGTTAGGGCCAGAGAAAGTTTTAGTTAGCACTCCAAAGTGGAGTTAGGTTTGTGTTTTGGTTATTGTAAGTGCAAAACTGCAAGTTCTGTGTCTATTGAATATCCTGTTGTGTGTGTTATCTACGATTCTATTGGAACGTTGTTTGGCACGCTTATTACAAACCATTCCAGCCAGTACCGAAAGGACGTTTACAAACCATTCCAGCCAGTACGCTTTCCTGCAACAACCCTTCAGGAGTCTTTTCAGAAACAAAGGAGAATCATACAGAAACACACAATAGGATAATACACAGGTAGGAAGGTACCCTGTTAATATATACCAGCAGTACCTTATTTATCCAAAGCGGATTTCTTTTTTGTAAAGCCTAATTAACAAGCCAGTTCAGTAAAAGACTTCCTTCCTTCCTTCCAAATTGACACCCCCCCCCCCCCCCCCCCCTTCATTTTAACATTTTCATTCTGAAATAAAAAAAACAATTCAAGTTGAACTGAACTCTACAGCCCCAGTTACAGTGCTCCTTTTCAAAGCTGTCGCATGGCAGCCATAGCTATAAACATGACGTCAGGCCAGCCTTCCCTGTTTCTATCCAGCACTGCTAATGGCACCCTATCAGAACCTCTCAGGAGATCAAACTGTTCTGCTCTAATAAGTGTGGGCAGCTGTCTCTCCTAATTCACGAAGGGGACAGAAATACACAGGCAACTGTTTGTTTTGTTTGTTCTCTTCCATCTCTGATTGAAGCGAGCTGGAGTAAAAACTCGATAATGAGACCTACACTCATCACGACAGGTGAACTTGAATGCAGGACTTTATTTTTAATTGCATCAATGACTACTAAAACACAAGATCACAAAAAATGTCAGAAAGATACAAAACATATTTCAGGTAGTACAGGTTAATAGGATGTGTTATATCGCCTACCTTTTTCTTCTATTCAGTTTCTTACTTGTTTTATGTTTCTGCTTAGACCATTATTTTTCACTCTTCTTAATTATTCTGTTGCCTGTAGAATTCCAAAGCACAGTTGCAAGGTCACTGCATCACGTGATTTCTTTCTTATTAGGAAGTACCACCTACTAGGATTCTACTGGCACAGATGATAACAGGTGGTTATAATCGTAAAAAAAAAAAAAAAAAAAAAAAAACACAGCATTTAATACACAACTGCTGACTGGGAACTGGAAAAATCTGTGCTGTTTAAGAACAGGAATTACTAAAACCACAAGTGTGCAACGCAAATGCCACTGGTTAGTAGGTGTATATCGTGTACTGATGAATGATACATCGTATCATACTTGAGGTACGTATCATTTGTATTGTGATAAATGAACTGCAGCACAACATTGTAGATCACCAAATTGTTGTTGAATGAATATTAAGTGTGTTTTATAGTTGGTTTGAATAAACACTCTCCCTGTCCCATTTAATTTTTGTCTGTTAACAAAATGGTCCATTAATTTATGACGACTTGATCTTATTATGCATCATGCAATCGCATGTATCGCAATATATATATATATTGCCATCTGCTCGTGCTACGCGTTGTATCATGAGATTATTGTTATTGATTATTATTATCATGAGTATTGTTACACCCGTATTGGGTTGGTGTTTCAGTATTTTCAATATGCTTCAGGTCCTGCTTGGATTTTAAGCAATGGTTCTTTGTGGGAATGCTGTAATGCTTTCAATGCTGTTTCTCTCTGTTGTCTGCATTGGTTTCCTTGGAAACAAGACAGCAGGTCAGCTTCTTAAAACAACTAATGCCATACACTTTCCTGTTGCTTCTTCAGAACAACTTAAATGACTGGTAATAGTTAAGCCAGAAGAAAAAATTATTTTAGGAACATTTGCATTTCCTTGTTTGTCTGTCAGGGATGTTCAGGAAAAATCAATATTAAAGCTTAAATGACATCACCTTAAATGTGTTCTTTATCTAATTCAAAGATTTATTTATTTATTTATTTTTTTTTTAATGCATAGTGCAACCTGGTGGCCATTTACTGTAACTATTCTTTTTTTTAAGAGAATTTAAAAGTGAAAAATGAAAGTTTGTTGGAACACCTTCAAACCAGATTATCCAATCAAAAAAATATGTACGTGTTCCCAAAACGTTATTAGAATGTTTTTTTTTTGTTTTTTTTTTAAATACACATTTATGAAAAATATTTGGGGAGGGGGCTGTGGGTGTACACTTCAGACGATTAAAACTATTGGTCCCCTTCAAAACTAGGAAAGATCAGCTTAATAATTGAAGCAGAAAATCTACAGAGCGCACATACCACGCAACGCCATCAATATCCCGGATAGCGCATGCAAACAGGCGCAGCTCTTCGCGTGTTTTTCCCTATGTATGAATGTAGACGTGCAAGTCTGGAGCTGTATGTTGTGACAGGGGCTCTGTGTGTGTGGGTGTGTAATTAATAAGGCCCTAATGAACTTGGATACTATTTTCACACCTGTGGGATGGCTTTTCCAAGAAACATGTTCTTACAAATTAATGAATGCATTTAACACTTTCCATCCTTGGAAATAGATTTTAACGTTTTACTTTAAAGTGTTACAGAACCTCCCCCCCCCCTCCCCTGCAGTGTTTTTTTTTTTTATTATTTATTATTCACACATCATAGGTAAATAAACCAAGGATTTCAACCATTATTCAGTAACGTTCGCCAGGAAAAAAAACACCTTGAGAAATGCATTACCCAGTTGATTTATAATCAACAATGTGTCACTTAAAACATGTAAAAATAGTCTTCAATAAGTTTAACAAATATAAAGCTGTAATATGGGCAACATGGGTCAAGTAATGTGTTTCTTGTAACCTTTCCAGGGTGTTCTGTGACATTTGAATCACCCTTAGCCGTTTCAAAACTGGTAGTAATGAGACCCATTAACACTAACATGAAAAGAAAGAGGTACGAGAAATCTAACCTGCCTAGAGTTACTGTATGATCCTGGAGATTTCACAATAAATCAGAGACTGTCTTCTTCCTATGGGCCTACATGCGCCTTCACCTCCAAACACAATCCTTGCACCGCTGCCAAGCTGCCAACAGCACTTCATCGCTCACCAATGCACCTGCCATACCTGAAAGACCTCCAGCCCCAATCACCCACACTAGGCTTACCTTCCGAGACCAGACAAGACCACAATTCAACGCGCTGTGCAAACAGCCCGATTAAAACTGCCAGTACATGGAGAAACAAAAAAAGGTCAACCATCCAGGATATAATTAAATCAAATACATCAGGAAGTAATTTATTGAGGGAGATAATCCGCGTCGTAACATCTGACTGCGATAACCTGACAGGCAGCAGGTAAGGGAAGGATTTCTATTATAAAATTTTTTTAAAAAATGCAATCTTAATTTACACAAACGTGAACTCACTGGGTGTAAGGTTAATTTGAGAGACAGACCTGATAATATTCAACAGTTTCATAAAGAAATGCAATTAAAGCTGCACTGCTTTGATCCATTATGGTAGATTAATAATTTGCATTTAGTATGTGTTAAAATAACTGGGGGGGGGGGGGGGGGGGGGGGGGGGGGCTTCAGAACGCCTTACAAGTGGCAACTCAAACCTTTCTTCTTTAAAAATAACAAACACTGCTCAAGACATTGGTCTAGAATAAGTATCTTTTTGCAAAAATGCTTAGTTTCACCAAATTATGGTGCGCAGTTCCCAAGATGTTACAGCAACACCCTAGTCACCCGTTTGAAGTAGCTACAGTACAGATTAATTCCAGAAGTCTCCCTGTTTGACAGAGCTGAAATCAAAAGCAAGAAATCATTTTATTTGTTCACCACCGTAAACAAGAAAATAAACTGCAAAGGGAGGGACAAGAGGGTAGTTCGGCAGCTTTAAACCTTACTGTAGTGTCAGTTTAACACAAGGGATATAGTGATTCTGCGATGCATGTGATCTCTTTAAACAGGAGAGGAGGGACCGATCACCTGCAGGTGCAAAGCAGATGAGACTCAATGTGCCATGCAACTCCCCTGCAGGCTACCTGTACTGCAGCTTAGCACATGGCACAAAAACAACATGCAAACATTAACTTCTGAAATTACCCTTTCAGATCATTGAATACAGTGTGGGCCAGACTTTCCTTCAGTCTGGAACACCAAAAAACTCAGCAATTATGGGTTGACCACAATCCCCTGACACCAAGGTAAAGTTTAAAACCAGCGATCTACACACTTGTCAGTCCCTTGATGGTTCACTTAGTTGCTACAACGGGGAACAAGACAATAATCTCTCTCTGTTTGATTTTAATTTTCAAAGCTCTCAAAATGACTTTTGTAATTGCTCAAACTGGAAACGCATCGGGCATTACGGGCAGCTGTGTAACATTAAAAGGGTCTATATACTCAGTTGATTGTACACGCGCATGGGCTGTTAGATGACTGATTGGCATAAACTGCCTAATGCATGCAAAGCATGCGTAACACGATCAAGAGGTACCTGTTTGTTTCTTCCTTTGCTAAAATAAAATGCAGACATTAATTAAAGACTGACGTAAAGACTTGTAGTGCATCCACCCATTTGTCATGTTACTGCTGACTCAGGCTCCCCTCTCAGCAGAAGGTGAAGGTAAATAATGGGGCTGGAGTCCAAGCTGCTGCCTCAGCAGAATAAAGCCCCTCCTGCCACTCTGTGTGGCCCAGGCTGGGTCGAGGGCAGACGCTGGAGCTGCACTCCAGGTCACACAAAACAAACCTGAAAGTTTCATGAATGCTTTTTTTCTTCTAACTCACAGTGGTTATTGCCACTGTGACAGACTGACAAGAACGATTTAAAGAGTGTGTGTGTGTGTGTGCAGCTGGAAAGCCAATGACGACAGGTTAAATATATATTTTAGACGGCCACTCTAACATGTTTGCAGGAAATAGACCATTAGAACCTTGTTAGTTCATGCAAAATAAAAATTAGAAGTGAATAAAACAAAATCACAAGGATGAAAATCTCAGGGCTTTGATGCATTAGAGCAGAGTTAGAGCACAGATTGAAAAGGAAGATAAAAAATGCTGAATTGTCTTCCAGGAAACAGAGAGGCAGCAGAATCCTACAGCCCGACGAGGAGGCCAGGCAGTGAATGCCAATAGGAGTGTGTTTCCAGAGAGCCCTGGGACACAGTGCTGCCCCTGATTATTAAACCACGTGCAGCACGTTTCACCAGTACACACAGGATCATAATATCGTGGCATACATTTCAACAGACTGGACTTTTCTTTCCATTTTGAATCTTTATTAACCCATGACAGCACACTTGAAGCAGATTTACAGTATATAGAGAGTAATAGAGGGCATTATATTGCTGCGCAATTCCATCAAAAAAAAAAAAAATTACATAATATATATATATATATATATATATATATATATATATATATATATATATATATATATATATATATATATATAACACACACACACACACATATATATATATATATATATATATATAGTGTTTTAAGTAATAAGGATTCAGTATAATAAATTATAATATGAGGTTTTTTTCTGTAATAATAAAATTGTTTTAAACTGCTAGTCATCCTGACAGAAAGCATCGTCCCTTTGGTGAACTCTGATCAAGCACTTTATTTTTTTAATCTAAACAGCCATTTATAAGGAGATTTCTATTGGCCAACGCTGCTATATTTGCCTGTGTTTTGTTCAGTGACGTAATCACCAATACGACCCATGGATGCAGCTACAGTAACTCTATGCAGCCTGGAAGCATGCTTAATACAACCTAGAGGCACTGTCTGAGGACTGAACCCCGGGCAGTCTGTCTGCTGTGACTGTACCACTCAAAGTGCAGCTCTGTGACTGCATGGCATTTTGATGATGTGTGTGTACAGCTGCTTTTTATCTTGCACATGTTTTCATGCACATTAGTCGCTAGTTAAATGGTGCTTGACTGAAAAGAAACATGCTGTATACGGTATGCAGTTTCGAAATATACCAACTGGTCACAGGTAAGCTGCTTATTATCCAATTCACACTGCAGAGTCTACCCTTTGACACACTTTAACATGCACGTTCATTTCTTCTACACAACAATAACAAGCAGTGAAAACGGCAATAAAAACGAAGTCAGACAGACAAACGCTTTGGCGAGTGCTTGTGAAAATGACACTGGCGGTGGCATCAGCCCAAGCGTCTGTCCGCCTGGGTTTCTTAAAAACTAAGACTACCTGTTTTTGAAATAACACAAAAGGGAAACGATAACCTAAAGCGAATCTCGATTGTCTTTTATTTTTTTGCTTCAACACTCCTCTGAGCTGTTTTTGTATTGATGCTATTTAATAAGACCCTAAGCAGGTTTTTTGCAATGGATTTTCAATGTTTCTAATGAGTGAAGTTTGCCTCTAGCAGTGTGTATCTGCAAGTCTCACGGGAAACTGTTAGCAACAAGATACAGTCACATCATTATTTTTTTAAACTCATTTTTGCTCCCCCCTCCCCTCAGTTAAATAAAACGATAATGAGCTACTTAAAAGGAATTCTTAATTGTAATAACTTCCTGAGTCTTGAGGTATTTCAGCATTTCACGACACATATAGCAATGCTATTACAGAGTGAGAACGCCCTTGCATGTCAAACACATCCATGTTACTAACTGTATAACAGCATGTGTTTTCAGTCCCAACATTACCGTAATTAACAGTAGTCCAAAACAAGTGCTAATGAAACCAACTGCAAAAGTTATATTTGGAGTAAAGACTTTGGTCAGTTTGCCAGTACGTTATCCCAGCAATTTGTCAATTGATGGCAAACAAGATATCTCAGCAATATACCAAGAGAAACAGGCTGAGTGCTGCAGGTTTCCTCCCTTGTGTTATCCCAGAAGGACTCTGTAGTCCTGCTGGTTAAACGCTGTACTTTATTGTTTCTTACACCCACTGTGTGTTATCCTGTTTCCTGGTGTTTTGGGTTTTTATTTTTACAATCACATCTATTTTCTGTAGTCTGATTGGCTACAGCTCCACATTGAGCACAGACTGTACAGTATGTCAGCTCAACAAAACAACCCCAAACTGAAGAACCAATCAAAGAGGTCATTCACAAGGGTTGAACTGAGGTTGCAAATGTGTCATCCTGTCTACAAGGGAAACAACAATTGCATAATATTTCACTCAATGTTTACCAGAAAGAATGCACTGTTTTATGAGGTTCAAGCTTTCTTTTTTTTTTTTTAACAATACCATTATACACCACTGTACTTTTATGCCATATAAGGACATCTGAAAAATACAAAAGTAAAACATAAATGTTTTACAACTGTAAATCACCAGCCAAATATACTTTTATCGAATGGTTTAGGAGTAAAATGACCTTTCACATACAAAGGGAAACATCAGAATTTATTAAATGTTGATTTACACAGTTACAGTTTACAGTTTGAACTTCCCTCTAAAACTTTTAAGAATGTTTCCAAATAGGCAGTGATAAAGCAGCTAATACTAACAGGTAAGAAAGAGGATTGAAAATCTTTAAGCACTGGCGATTTCATCCCTCGTTGACAAACGGGATAAAGAACTGAATGAAACAAGCTGCCTTTTCCACCCTGAAGCACAACACCTGCACTAGACTATGAGCAGCCGTCTCCCAAAGCTGGGCCCAACTGTGGAGAAATGCTGCCACCTGGAGGCTCCTGCCTTACACTGCAGCAACACAACCTGATCTCTGCAGACCCATACAGTAACTGCAGCTTAGCCCAAACTAAACAGAACCTAGCAACTCTCTTCCAGGTCAGCTCTCACACAGCAGGTTTACTACCAGCTACAAAAATGTTCTGACTTATGTGAAAAGGAGTACCTCCCTGTTGAGAGCTTCCTTAAATACTTCAATTATTCGTGTCTCTTAAGTGACCAGCAGATGGGGATTTGAAAACAAGCATGAAGATGAAAGGAAGCAGCTGAGAGGACACTACAATCTGTACAGTTTAGTAATATCAAAAAAGCTTTTGAACTGCAGGAACAGTATGTGCTCCTTACATCCCATTGGAATGGAAATAAGAGCCACCTACACCAACATTGGTATTGTCTGAGCTGTGCAAGTCCTCAGAAGCTTTCTCTCCTTAATTACTGAAGCTCTGTCTATGCAAACTTTGATTAATCAGCACAAATATGCATTGGTACATATTCCACATACAGCACAACACCCTTCTTCATTGCCGAGTGTAGAGAATGTTACAGAATGCTGTGTAGTGTTCTGAGCAAACTGACTGTCTCCCACTGCCACTGTTGACATGGCCCAACCATAAATGTGAAATATCAAACTGGAAGCACTGTATTGTTACTTGTTATTCTTTGTGCAAATATCCAGAGAGCATAACATTTATGAATGATAGGATGCCATAAGGACTATGTAAGGTTCCTAGTAGATGATTGTTTGCAGAACTTTGTCAAGCTGGGTCTAAAGGATGCAGTGATTCTGCCTCAACAGCATGACCAGGCAGCCCCTTCCATCCCCTCAGCGCTTGGTTCAGGTTAACTATATCAACTCCTTTTAAAATTTTAAAAAGATCCCCCCTTCCCAATCATTCTTTATTCTAAGCTAAGCACATTCAGTTCTTTCAGCCTCTCACTAGCTCAGTGCTTGAAGTTGTGGTCTGGTTACTTTTGTTTGGACTGCCTCCTGGGCCGCAATGTGCCTTTGGTTCTGTGATGACCAGAGAGACAGCGTGGCCCTACAAAGGGTTAACAAGGGAACACAAAGTAACTACTTTGCTAATAGCATAACAGAAGCTTAGCCTCATGTAAACAAGCCCATTGCATCTCTTTGCTTTCTCTCCAGTGTTCCATCAGCTCCATAATGGAATGTTCACATCCAAGAAGATTTTTCTTTTCCTTTGAAAGTGAAAGTGAAGCATCATTCAACCCAACCTCAAGAACCCTGACCACTTAAAGATTTGAATTCAAGTACTTTTCTGCATTACCGGGTGGTAATGCAAATGTGCTTTTTGTTAGCTACACTAGGTAAACATTTCTCAAAGCTGCCTGTGACTGCCATAATACTGCACAGATGTTAATTATTATATTTGACAAGACGAAAATGCTTCTAAATGTCTTCTATGGGAAAGGGAACAGTAGCTGTGGCGAGCTTTATCCCCCTTGTGGGAAAATCAAGAGAATCTGACCCACACTGTGTCTCAGAATGATTTAGCACTTCAGTATGGAACACTTCCTGTCTCACTGTAGTGCGCACATCACTTCACTGTCTGCATCAGAATCAGGGCTCATTTAACTAGATTCTTCAGAAGAGTCATCACTGTGGCTGTTTCATGATACCTGGGTCTTCTTTTTAAACACAGAGAATGGGGAAATAAAAGCTTCACCATGTCTGTCTTCATTAAAGCAGTCAAGGCATAACAATACTACAGTGTGAGTCTGAGTCTGATATTAAGATCACATTATAATTTGTTTTTATATATGTTTTGATTGTGTTTGTTTGCTTCTGTCCTTTGGGAACACTCAAAGACTCTGGTATAATGTAATTGGCACTGCATCTATTTCTCAGGAAATCCTCTGCACCTTTCCATAGCCTTCAGAGACAATACCACATTTCTGAAAGGCTGACGTCTTCAGATTTTAATCGAATTACACTGTGAATACAATATATAAAAATAAGTTCAGTAAGCTGGACGGCAACACCTTAGTTTTTAGGCAAATAATGAAACTCCTTTCACTTTATAAGGCTAGGAAAAAAAAGCACTTGGTGCAAGTCGTGGAAATGATGAACTAAAACGAGCATCAATCTGCAGCAAACGTGCTCCACAAACGCACCAATAATTACTCACCAGGAAAGCTGGAGGAAATTCAATTTAGAGCAGAAATGGGTTTCTATCCAATGCATTTTCTTCCCTTACTAATATCTGCTTGAAAAAAAAAAAAGCCAACAGCTACATTTTTTAAATATGTTATTTGTGCAGAAGAACATTACCAAGCAGACAGGCTACTAATTCACTCAGCCTTTGTTTACAAAATGGTATCCCCCTACTTCGCCCGATGTATTTCAGTCGGAATTCATTTTACAGTTGGATGACTTTTCCACATTGTCCAGAATCTTTGATTACCATAAACGTATTTTTAAAGACGCAACACAACCATGGATTTAAAATTCATTAGTGGCCTTATCACTGGTACCCTTACTGTGCTGCTGCTTCTTATCATAGTCTGAGGAATGACGGTATGACATGAAAACACCCAGACACCCTCATATTGAATCGGAGGGTTTAGAGAGTGAATAGAACAGCCCCCAGCTTCATTTCTGAAGGGGGAGTAACTTAATGAACAGCCCGTTCTCTCTATGGAGAATGGACTAGGGAGCACGGACAAAATGATGGTCCAAGCACACTCATGGGGAGAGAGGGGAAGGGTTCAGTTGATGAGCTCATCCCTCCACTGAGTCCCACTTGCTCAAGTAAGTCATGCAGCACAGTCTTTGATCGGATGATTAATACGATTCCAGTCCGTTCTCATTCTGGAACATCCACTCGCCTGTGGGCAGTTTTCTTACTCTAGACAGAAACTATATCCTGCAGCCCAGTATAAGCAACACCACGTTTTCTGTTTGTTAATTAAAAGCTTACAAGGGATGGGGGGACCATAACCTCCTACTGCTGAAGGCAGGTACCAGGAACATGCCGCCTGTTTACTTTACCGAGTGGCAGGAAAGCTTAAATAAGGGAAGAGAAGCATGTGTGCCTACAGCTGAAACTATCTTTAGGGCAAGTAAACAAACTGGAAAGTCAACCAGGCCTGGCTTCTGACTGACAGAGCTCTCTATTAAAGGATGCAGAATAAGAGTTGTAAACACAGCGCTCCTTCGTTACATCACGATTCGCAAATTCACACATTTGGATATTTCACGGTTAGCTCATGCCGACTGACAGCAGATTGTCATTTAGTACACAAGGGCCCTTCCCTAATTCACTGTTTTTAACATTTCAAAAAAATATTGGATGTGTAAGTATATATATAAAACACACACACACACACGACAAGACCCTTTGACACATTGAGATTGGATTAAAGTGGAGCCTCAGTCTGCTTGCCATTTAATAAGCCCACAGTGTGAAAGTTTCAATCACATTCTGGCCCAGGCTATTGCAGACAGCTTGGGAGGGGTGGAGTGACGTGAAATATTAATCTTCAGCTGGGGTTTGGATTGTAAGTGCGATTGCTTCAGGCATTCCAATGGGAATGGGGAAGGGCAGCTACGGTCTTTTAAATTGTTACAATTACATGCAAACTAGAATAAGGGATTCATGGTGTAAAAACTGAAAGGCTTATTATAAGAGGATCATCTTAAAAGCGTAAGAGACAAAACTAAAATGGTTCTCCCCAAAAAGTGAGATCTGGACATTTCACATTGTTTTCAGCACTGACAACTACTGCAATGTTTTCATTAATAAAATAACAATAAAATGCACTCATTAAATAACCACAGACTAGAAAACTAACAATTACACGTCATTTTCTAAGCCAATATTAACACTTTTTTTTTTTTTTTTATATATATATATACTTGTAAAATGTATCTTCTAATGTTGGTTATTTTCTCTAAAAGAAACACTAGAACACAAAACATAATTTGAACCACAGTTTCATTCCACGTCGGTTAACTGTTCAAACCATCAAGGTTCCTACGACAGGCCTGACACTATGAAAGAACATCTTTCAAAATAAAAAGAAACAGATAAAGCGTTACTGCCATCTAGTGTATACTGGATGTGATGACGATACAGAGAGAGGAGTCATGGTCTCACATGGATGTCAAGTCTCAAGATTTACCAGTGAAGCTAATGTTTTTTCACAGTTTCGAGAGTCTCACTGCCGTGCAATGAATTCTCACGTTTCTGTATAAGTTTGTTATTGTTTGTGAGGCTGCAAAACCCTTTATACATGATACACCGGTAAATCCAATACAACTGTGCAAGTGTATTATTTCATTTGGGGGAGTGCAGGGTGCGGGGTGTACCATGAAAAGGTGTACATTACCATTCTATATTCCTGTAGCTGCTACGCAAACTCCCCCCTTACTCCAAAGATAGAATTGCCTTGTTGTTTCAAACTGACTGTTTGTCTGTGCGAGCCTTCTATGTTTCTGTACACACGTCATTACTCAGTCGAAGGAGAGGCTGTCACTGTCACTGTCTCGTTCAAGCAGAAATTACCACAGAAATAAGAGAAATGGACATCAGTGGGAATTTAATTAAAGTTGAAAAATATAATGTTCTTTATGATGCCAGTGTCAGTGGTTATAAAGACATAAGAAGTAGCAGAACAATTGGAAATTTATGCCACGCTTACCTCTCTTTATTTCATCTTAATTTTAGTCAAAGTGATGGGGAGCGCCACACACTGGTTTTGTATTTCTGTAAAATGACACTTCTTTGTTTTAATAATGTTGAACAATAACAATAATAATAACACACTAACTGAAGATTTTATTAAAACTGAAAATCAATTTTAAAAAGTAGATTAAATTAATTCTCAGTATTTAGAAAGATATATTCTTTGCAAATACAAGATATATTATTTTTGAATAATTTCCATGTTAAACCAGGTCACATATATACATACATTCACTGTTAAATGTTAATTTTTTTAGTGTGTGGTGTACCCAGACTATTTCTTTGTTTTATTTATTTTATTTCATGTCCACAAAAGGAGCAAAAGCAGACAGTATTTTCTTTTCATGATTAGCTACAGTTGTATTTTTTTTGTTTGTTTTATTTATTTATTTATTGTACTTGTGCTGTATTTGTGTTGTTTGTTTCGCTCCCTGTGTGCATAGCCCTTAAGTCTAGGTCAGTGGTGTAGCTGTCAGCCACGTGCAAAAATCTTGTTCCATTCCATCGCCAGCACCCCACCCCCCAAAACAAAATCTAGTGGTAAGCTGAGGTTTTTCAGCAGGGGTCTCACTGGTATAAACACTTAGAGGTTGACATGTATCGGGTCTTTATACCTACAGAATAACCAGACTCCTTCATCACCACCATCATCAGTAAATTGAGGTCACAACCCACACAACTCTGTGATGATGTAATACTTGAACTCCACTTTCAAGCAGTGATTTTTTTTTTTTTTTTTTTTTTTTTTTTTTTTTAAATCCCTGCAATTGTTTAGAAGAAGCTTTGGCACCCCCTGCTGGAAATTCAGAGTAACAGGCATGGGAAGAAACAAGATGGAAGGTTTGGGTTTATACTGCAGAGCAAGGAAAAGTGCTGGCTCAAACAGTGAAAGAAACATTCTTACCTCCATTCTCTCTCAGCACTCTCTCTGTTTTTACCATTAACCATTTTCGAGCACAAATGTAGGTATCCTCTTTAGTGTTTAAAAAGTTGTGAGTGTGGCTCTATTTTCATATTCAATATGTATTCAATGGCTTTGCTGGGATACCTATAGTCTCATACACATTCATGCAGCACTGTAACATTAACAAACAGCACTCAAATGCAGAGCATCGTGGTTTTTTTGACTAACTCCAAAACTGAAAAAAGATATATCATAAATTGTAAGGTAAACAAAACAACTCAAGCAGACAAACATTTTGGATCCTGCCTTCTTTAGCCCAGCTGAAACGTCTGTCTGCAGGACTTTATACTTAGGATGAACCAATTTAGTTTAGTCTACAAGAGTTACCACATGCTGCTATCTAAAACAACAACCAAATTCAACAATCATTAAAAAAATGTGTACAAGACAACAGCAAAAAATCTCCCTCCTGAGCTCTGTGGGAGGAGAGCTGGTGCTAATGATCATGGATTCATCAGACAGTGTGAGAAAGTAGTACTGTTTAGTCATTAGGATCAAGGACTGTAGTAGTTGATCGTGGAAGGCTGCTAATTAGGTGAGAACTGTGTTGTGCTAATTCGTTACATTTGTAAACCCACACAGGTGGGTTTTCTGGGTAGAGGGCACTGAGATTGGCACAGTCAGACATCACCTCCTCCTTCTAAGCACACAACACTTAGCATTTAACTTAAAATTCACTGTCAGGCAGTTCATCCGACATCTTTGTATGCACGGGCTGACTGAGGCAGGGCTTGCTTGTGTGCTGCAGCCTAAAATCATACGTAATACTCCTTTTGTTTTGTTTTTTAAAGCAATCACGTTGGCTCAATGCACAACAGCTAATTCCCTTTGTCCGAAATACACTGAAACCTGATTTAAAACATCCAAAGAACTGGCTGCTTATTCCGAGGTGATTGTACTGAAATAGGTGGGGTGGGTCAGTGATCAAATCAGAATACGGCAGTGTTGCAGCAAGCGTATTTAAACTGGTCCTTGGTCATGTTTATACTGGGAATGGAACATCATTTGCTTAGCGCAGATAATTCGCATTCCAATCTAGATGCTTTAAAGTTGATACCTACAGAGATGCCTCCGAACACTTACAGACACAATAAATAACTCCAAGAAAATAGTCAAAAACTACAGTGGTTCAAAACCTTGGAGTCACAGGTGATATAGAGTTTTATACCAGCCACAAATTACTTAGGATGGGTGGTCTGGTGACACAGAAAGTGCGCTGAAGCCTATAGATAGAAGCTGCCGGGTGTACAATTCATGCACTGTTTTGCTATTACCCCTTCTCTCCACAAGATGGCCCCCATGTGACTTTTTTTTTCCCTGCAGTCAAAAATGTCACACACACACCCATCCCCTTTCTTAAATACCAACAGCCAATTCCAGGGGATTGGGATATGATACTCTTATTAGTTTCAATGTTTTGTCAGGGAAACACAAATCCTGACCTATCAGATTATATCCAGCATTTACAGATAATCTGATTGGGAAAATGGATAAAAGCATTGTACTGACAAGCACAAAACTGAACACATGGGTTTGTTTCTCAAGCCACTACACTGGGTTCTGGTTTAGAGTGTTTATAAATTGTCGGTGGTTAACTGACGCTTTCACAAAAGGATTTAATTAAATCAGAACAGTCTTTAAAAACAGTCCTTAACAAAACACTCCTTAAAACAGTCCTTTGTGGCTAGGATCAATTTTCCAATTTTAACTGTAGTAAATAATGACAACCATTTTCTGAGAACTGCAGCGGAGTTAATCCATGATTGGCAAATGTCAGTTGACTGGATCTGATCTCAGTGTCTATAATTTGATTGGTTAAAGTGCCTGTCAGTTACAGGAATCCAGGAAGGGTTCCGCTTCCAGGAAGATGACATCACTCTGCAAGCTCTGGAATGCCTCCAAGAATTCCGCACCTCAGCGCACTCTAACAGTCGCATCCCTGTTCTAAATTATAAGACAAGTTATCCAGTTTTTTTGTTTCTTTTTTGTTAAATTAAGGATTTTTGGTTTTAAAGAAATAAAAGACATAGTTATCCAGTTTTTTTGTTTCTTTGGTTTTTTTTTTTGCTAAATTAAGGATTTTTGGTTTTAAAGAAATAAAAGACATTGATAAACCTGGTCCTGTTGGGTCCTTTTATGCCATATTTCCATGTGGGAAGTTTGAATTCAGACTTGTTTAAATATGTGGGCTGACCATGAAGGCTGTCAACAGCTTAGGAAATATTGGAGGTTGGTTAATTAATAAATAACAATCATACAAACAGGGTTGGGGTCAATTCCTGTTTTGAAATTTCCTGTTACATTTTTTTTTTTTAATCAATTCCAACACGTCAATGATCAAAATTGCAATTTACAGTATTTTGTCAAAATTACCTTCTCATAGTGGCAAAAAAATTGGCTTCAAATGAAAACAGTTCCCATAACAACAATTAAAAAAAAAAAACACAACATCACGCAGGAATTGATCCCAACTCTGCATACAAATATATAAAGGTAATATTTGACTTTTGTGTAACATCTGAATGTCCGGTAGAAGATTAGACTGCAGAAGAAACCAGCAACAGCCAGTTTGACACTGGGAACGAGATGAGATCGTGTTCCACAGACTGGTTTCGTGGTGCAGATTAAAAACGTGGCTTTAGTGAATAGGGAGAGAAAACCCAAGTACGGCTATCAATGGCAGGATAACAGGCTTAGCCTAATTGTGAAAATAAAGTCTTAAAAAAAAAACCTAAAGCAAAACTACAAAGTACATGCAGCTAACATGCATAGAATATGTTAAAGGTGAATTAGAATTTGAAATGGTAATTTATCTAAGGCTGTTCGTGGGGGTGGGTGGCGTACCAGGCTGTTGATCTCCACCGAGTCGTCGTAGCTCCCGCAGTGGTGAGGCGCGCTCCCCAGAGGCTCCAGCCCCTCCTCGTCCCACATGTAGGTCCCGTCAGAGCTGTCCGAGGGTGAGAGCTCCAGGGAGGAGCCTGTGGGGAAGTCTCTCTCCGGAGAGAAGGGGAGGGGAGCCTGCAAGACCGTCAAAGAGCTCTCCATCTCGTCAGCCAGACCAGCTGGGAGAGAGAAACAAAAACACAAGCGCTTTATTTAAAAAGATAAATTAAAAAAAGCTTTTTACTCCTTTTAAAATGTATTGTTTTTTTCTATATATATATATATATATATATATATATATATATATATATATATATATATATATATATATATATATATATTTTTTTTTTTTTTTTTAAATTATTAGCACAACTAGATTTAGTTTACAAGCCATTAATAATTACCTTACTAACATGTTTAGAAATGTGTTTCAATACTTGGTAATGGCTAGTTTATTTTTAGTTAATATGTAGTGACTTCTTTATCATTTTCAAATACAGTAAAATCAATTCACTTTTCCCCACCATCAAAGTTATAAGACAACTGCTCTTGCTGTTCACATCAAAACATTTTGCTCCAGTGTGAAATTTGTATTTAAGGAAAAATAAAATACAAAATCTCAAAATATTGCAATGTTTGTTGCACTTGACTCTTACATCCTCCCAAGCTGTTTTTATTTTTTCTTACTGCTCTGACATTTCTGTTGTGTTTTCTAGAAAGTAAACACTTTGACTTTTCATAAAAAGTGTAGGATAAACAAACAGTGCCTTCATCAAGTTCACGAAAAACCTACCTTGCAGTCCTATGTCCACCCATTCCATGCTTTGGGACAGGAGGTCCAGGTCCCCCTCTGTCCCAGAGTCAGCCTGTCCTGTGTCTGGGACATCGTCCGTTGCCAACAGCGGAAAATCCCCCAAGCATTCCGTGAGAGTACCAGCCCCCCCATCGCCGAGATTATCAAAGTCATCGAGGTACTCCTCACTGTTGTCATTCCTCTCCAGGGAAGAGGTGGACGAGAGGGACATCTCATCCATGGGTTCCCCCAGGTAGCGGAGATTGGCCTCCTGCTCCTTCAAGGGTACCTGCTCCTCTTCAGTGCAGGCTACTGGCTTGGTAAGATCTCCTTGCCCACAGCTGCGGTCTCCTCCTTTTTCACTGGCCTCCACTTGGCTTCCCCCCACGATCTTATCCATGTGTGAATTCAAACAACTGTCCACCACCTTCTCTGGAATGACAGGTCTGGGGTGCTTGACCAGGGAAGGCCTGGTCATCCGGTAGCTCAGCGCTGACGGTTTCCCCGCCGGAAAGTTTGGTAAAAGGGGTTTATTTAGAGCAGACAGAGCTGAGGAACCGAAACCAAACCCCGACTTGGCCAAGGAGCCCTTGACGTTGGTCTCCTTGATGCTGTCGGCTGTCTTTTTGGCAGGAAGAGCCTTGGTGCGCAGCTGGGGGTTGCTGGAGGGTTTGGAGAGCTCCACTGCCTTGTTGAAGGAATAGGAACGGGTCATGGCAAGGCCTGTGGGGGACAGAAACTGCTTGAAATGGGAGAAGCTCTGGGAGCCCACAATATTGTCCAGGGACAAGGACTTGAGGCTGCCGCTGGACTGCATCAGACTCTCCCTGGAGCTGCTCCTGGTGGAGCTGGAATTAGCCCTAGGCCTTTGCAATCCCATTCCGAACTTTGGACCACTGAAGCCATTCAGATTGGACTTGCTGTAAAAGTTCTGACCCGACAGCGGCCGACTCGGAAAGGCATTTCTGTTGGTAGCCTTTGCTGTCTGAGGCAAAGTCTGTGGGGCTACGTCCGTCCTAGCGGCAGAAACCGGGGTCCTCTTTCCCTTGCTTGGAGAAAAAGAGGTGGCCTTTTTTGCCTCTGGCTGCCCGAGTCTCGCGACAGGCTGCTGTAACCTCCCACCATCCCCCCCTTTCGCGTTGTCTAGTGTTTCCCCCCCCTCTTCAGGGGTCTGTATGCCGTTGGGGACCTGGTTGGCCTTCCTCCAGTTGAGGGAGCAGGAGGGCGTGAGGACGACACCATTCTGTTTCCTGTTGCCACCCATTTTGCCTCCCTGGGGCTGGTTAGGCAGGCCGACGCAGGCTCCATTGACTAGGCTCCTGGTTCCCAGAGATTTAACTCCAAACTTGGGCAGCCTGGAGATTAGCGTGGACTTGTTCTGTGCTTTCTTGTCCATGAGCTGAAAGGATCATTGATCTGTGCAGATGGGACGAATCTGCAAAGACAGAAGAAAGAAAAAAGAAAAACAGGAGTTAATAATAGTAACAATAATAATAATAACAACAACAGTTTATATGCTAGCTAGACCACTCCTAATCTTTCCATAGCTATCCACTGGAATTTTGTCATTTAGCATTACATTCACTGACCACCACCTTCTACCAAATGATAAAATTGTGCAGGTATTAAAAATCAGTAATTATTACAAACTAACAGAGCTTTACTGCAGGATCAGCAACAGGCAGGGTCAGAGATCTAGTAATGTACATAAAAAGTTTAAACAAAAAAAAAAAAAAAAAAAAAAAAAAAAAAAAAAAAGAAGTTGGAGTTCCCCATGAAATAAGGAAGCTAGTAAAACAGTTGAGCAATTGAGGCTTCACAAAAATTATTAGGAGTACAAAAGTGAAATATCCTCCAGTAGGACTCCCGTGGGAAGATATGATGAAACAAAACAGCAGCCCCATGGTCCCTGTAGTTTACCTTGCACTCCAGCAGGAAGCCGTTTCTTGATAACTCTATATTCTATATTAAAACCACAAGACTATAACATACGCCTTGTTACAGCGGTCTGTGCGCTAAAATTTTCGAAAACGCTTTTGGGGGGGGGGGAGGGGGGAGGGGGGTGGGGGGGTAGGGTGAGGGGGGAGTCTTTGTGGGGTCGTAACCGCAGTCGTCTTGTGTTGTCTTACACACCCAGCATTGGCTCTCAGCAAACACAACAGAATGCAAGACCTGATTTAATCTGATTTTAACAGAGGATGTGGTTACAATGAGACATAAGATGTCATTTACAGAATTACCTACATTATGCTTCTAACATATATGTCAGAAGCTCATACTAATGCTGCAGCCAGTCCTGGGTTTCAGTATATTAATTAAATGATCAGGAAGCAGAAGCGGTCAGGCCACTATTAAAATAATGTTCTTCCTCCCATAGCCGTATGAACACCTCCTAATAATAAACGACTGGTGAGACTGATTCATGCCATGATAAGTGTAATCCATTAACAGCAGATGTAGCAGGTGCCAGAATGATAAACCTGGCACCTAGTGATCTCAATAATATACCTAAACAAGGGGAAACCCAGTACTGAGTGTAATCATATAAATAGAATAGACCTATTCCTGCAGTATTACTACAGAACAAACAGTAAAACATAAACAAAAATGTTTATTTAAAGATCAAAACACAAAAACAATTCTGAACCAACTACAGATCTCCAAGCATGAATACAAGTAAAAACTGTGGTCAAACTGAAATGTACCGTAGCTTAAGTGAATAAAACAGAATGACCCACTGTTTAAACACAGCTGTGCTGGGCTTGCTAGTGGGAGCGCGCCACTGATTGCGCTCAACGGAAGCTTGTTCATGATTTAAATACCGCGTTCGTTTCTTGCTTGCTGCATACACATCTGTGCCTGTGCGTTTACTGGTATTGCATTTACAGTACAAACTGCATTCTGTCTTAGCTTTCTGGGTACTGACCAAGAATGAAAAACAAAAACAAAAAAGGAAAACATTGCTCGTGCACAAAGGAAGCAATACACACAGACAGTCTCAACATAAACTCACTACTGAAAGGAAATGGAGGACTCTCGATCAGTTAAACTCTCAAAGAACAGTGTTGTTAATGCTGAATGATATTAATTACAGTTGAAACCTGAATTAACCGCCCACCAGGTGGACTGAACATATGTGCCTGTCTACTGGTGGCTTCAACAGGAGGCACAGACCCTGAGGTTTCAAAGCTGCTGTATCCCTTGCAGTGTTTATTGAATGTAGTCAGAAAAAGAACCTGTTCTCAGAACAAACACAGGTCATCGGGAACCGGTAACGCACCCCCACCCCTCCCCTTTTTTTTCAAAAAGTGGGGTTTATCCACTATGCTTTTACTAAGGGAAACGTGTATAAAAAGGGGATCATTTCTCTAAGTACTGTATGCAATAAAAGTCAGAAAAGACAAAAGCACAGAATAAATGAACCATGCGGAAAGCGTCCTCACTGCGGTTCATTATCTGCCTACTCCTTTAATCAATATGGGACTGGAGTCGTTCCAGTGAGTCTGTCTCTAAATTCCAGCCCCATTTATCAGCTCGCAACCTCAAGTTAATGTTTGTTGAACAAACAAACTCGCTCCCTCTCCCTCTCCCTCTCAAGTTCAGCCGTAGCAGGTGGCAAAGAGGGGGAAGGGGTTCTAGAATGAAAATAATGGTTCTTTTCTGGTTTGTGTGCTTCTGTAGTTCCTAAAAGTTTCAACGCAAAAAAAAACTCACCATCTGCAGCTCACCCACTGACATGGAGACAAAAACAGACCTTTTCTAAAAATTCAATTCCCTAATAAATAAATACAACTGAAAGGACACTGGAATGTACTAAGCATCTCACCAGCAAATGTGTTCTTTTAAAAGGGTCTTGAGTTGACTTCTTTATCCCCCCCCCCCCCCCCCTGCTTATATTAGCAGGGATAATAAGCGCACGGCTTTCTGGAGTGAACTGTAATGAGAAGTGCATTGAAGAAGCAGACTGCTTCACTCAGAATGGCCTGCCTGCCTGCCTGCCTGGATCATAAAGGCCAACTGAAATCATCAGGAAATGGCATAAGAAAAATAATAACTAGCTGGTCGAAGCTTTATTCATTTTCCACGCGCTCTGCTGCACCCTGGTTCCACGATCCTGGGAGTGCCAGTAATCCTGGTGGTATGCATACCAGCATCAAACTTAATTGTAATGTGCACTACATCTTTATGAAGCTAAAAATCAATAGCGCAACAAACCAAGCTTCATCTTCTCAATTAGAGAGGGCTGAACCCGTTTGTGCTGCAGGACTCGTGTCGAAGACTCTAGCGGGCTGGGGCGTTGGTTATTGTTGCTGCTTTCATTGTAAGTCTTTCTGTTTTAATCTGTGGTTTTGTTTGGTACAGGAGGGGAGGAACAATATGTAAGTGGCTTTCCAAAGAGAAAAAAGTAACAGAAAGCCCAGAGATGCCTTTTTATTATTTTCTTATTAGATACAATAGATGCTTTGATGGTGAAGTCACTTTGATCATTTACATCTTATAAAGAACATTTGATGACTTAGTGGTGTTTTTGCAAATAAAACCAAACAAACAGTAATAATACACTAATTGAATCACTTTTTTCAGAAATTATATAATAAACAAACATAAAAAACATCTACCGGTACACAAAAAGCCTTATATTATGCAGTACATTAGATACATAGTACATGTATTCCTAGTTTTGGAACTTTAACAGGCGTTTTGGAAATAATTTAGAAAGTAATTTAAGCTTTAAAAAAGTTTGCAAGACATGGTAAGATGCACCTGAAATAAATGTGTGTTGCTGCATACTTGGACTTTAAAAAGTCATCCATAACTTGGCAACATTCAAATCCAATGACCTACAAATAAAACATGAACATATTTAATTCTGCAGTCCCTTACAATAAATACATTGTGGCAAATGCATGGACTAGAGTGCTGGAGAAAGTACAGTAGCCTTTCTACAAAAGACAAACTTCAACAGCAAAATGCAGCCTTGCATGCTGCCGAATGAGCCTTTGGAACCAAGTCCTACAAACAGACATTGAACAAGGAGACTAGCTAACGTGAAAGGGACTAATTGAACTTGGGCACGAACGGCAATGGGCAATCTGACCTTTAGCCTATTCAAAAAGTAAGTACATTTAGAGTATTCAGTTATTACAATGCCATTTTGTTTTTCATTTAGAGTATTCAGTTATTACAATGCAATTTTCTCCCCCACTTTGAATGTCAACTCACTGCTGCAACCTGCTACTGATCTAGGAGGACTGTCAATGTCATCTCTGTCACGTCAATTACTGTATGTCTTTACTGAGTCCATCCTAAACAAGCTTGTATTAAAACCTGGAATAGGTGAAACTGCTATGCAATAGGAGTCTTATTTCTGTATTTAACTGGAAGTCTTTGTTAAAACATTTTAAAAATACTTTTAAAAGACATTTTGCTGTCCAGAAGTGTGATTAACAGTTAAACTCATACACAGCATTCTGTACATTTCCCTGCTTGTTTTAAAGAGCCCTGCAGGCTTAAGGATTCCTGCCACACAGCAGCACAGTAAATAATTAACACAGTAATGCCATTGCAGCATGCACCAAGCCCCTTAATCCCTGCAGATAGCGTTCTGAGCTCTGCAGCCCCTCCTCCTCCCCAGAGACCTGAACCTGCCCTTTCCTACAATCTGCTGCAGCCTGTGGACCTATTCTTTCTTTATCCCAGGTCAAGTCCACTGTGCTCCTCAAAGCAACAAGCTGTTAATCTATATGAATTTGCTACAGCTCAAAACCATGTACCCAAGAGACAGAACCAGAGCTGCAGTACTTACTTCATCTAACCATGTTCTTTTATGATTAGACTAAATTAATACATATATAGATTTAGGGGTGACATAAAAAGAATCCATTGCACAGCAATCTGATTCATTCCTGGTTTTCACTAGTTCAATAGGGCTCACCTGAGCTTTTTGCCCACACACTGTAGCTAATCAAGCTTTTAGTAAAACCTGGAGTGGGTGAAAGTGCTATGCCTGGAGTCTTATTTCCATCTCTGAGACACAATGAAGTGATAATTGATATAGCTTTTATAACACTGGACATGTTTTTTTTGCCTGTATAGCAAAAAAAAATCACTAAGGCTAAAGTAAAACAGTGAGCCATCTGTACACTAACCCTCCATATACAAACCACCACACTTTTAGGTCGAATTTACCACTTGATTTAAGACTAACGATTCAGTTCCTCTCCTGTAGTTCCCAGAGACTTTGCTTTATTCTGTTACATTTTATTTCAAGTGGCATGACCCTGAGAACGCTTAATAACAATGTCCAGGGAGGGGAGGGAAGGGGAAAAGGAGGGCATGCATCCAAAGCAGAGTTTTTTAGGTTTTTTTGTATTATTTATTATTGACAAAGAAGCCTAGCCCATAATAGACACTTTGTTCAAGTTTGGGTGGTAAATCAAAAGGTTATAAAGAGGTATTGTCCAGCCTAATGGCTACTATGGATTGTTCACCATGAGAAGTGATTTAAGTGCACTGGAAAGCAATGCAGATTGGCATGACTGGAACACCTTTGAGTGCAGTTCTCTCCTAACTGTGTCAGGGAAGCAGAGTGCTCCACTTGCTGCTTTCTAGCTGGCTGTTGGAGGTAATTAAAAGTGTGGTTATTTAGAGTTTAATTATCTTATCAACTACACCTTGTGAATCAGCCTCCCTGACGATCCATTCCCTTTATTTCAGTTTAGACATGTTGTTTTTGCTGAAGTATACTGTACCTAAGAATAACAATTTATCAATGCTTCTGTAAAACACTGTTCACCAGAGATTCCCTTACTTTTAAATAAGGTTCAATAAAAAAAACATGTAATAATTTAGGTGAAAGCAATTTACTGTCCCACCACTTGTAGGACCCCACCTGAACCCTCACACTGTGGTTCTGTGGTTCAGCGGAAACAATGTGGGGTCATATTACTTGTAATACAGGGAGTGGCAGTGGGGAGATTGTGTAGTTCCATCAAACTGAACAGTGTGGCGGCAGGACAAATAGCAAGCTCTTTCTTTCTCAAACCCTTTGACAGCACACGGTTGTTATTTGCATACCGTATGGGTGTGTTCACAAAAGTGCTAGACACAGACACATTTACAATAATGCAAATGAAGATGACTTGTTAGCACATCTCCCCAGGACCTGCAGTTGAATCAAACAGGATGTATATGAGCCTGGTTCTTTGAAACACCCGGCTCATGCTTCCTGCTGTGAGGGATTCCCTTGGTTCACACATGTCTAGTATGAACGCGCACACTGGCGTCTCATCAGTAGAGCTATATGCTGATGGATCGAAACACTGCTGTAGTTATAATCATTAAAATAACAAACATGCCAGACCTGTCTCTCAGTGCCACAGGTCCTGTGGGTGGAACTCCTTTTATCTGATCTACTGACACACCTTGTCCTAATAAGCTCTGACATCTTTCAGCAGCCGCAGCACTGGCTTGAAACACGAAACCTGCAACCATGATTGTGCCTAGGAGACGCCCTGTATCTCTGCAGCTTGACGAGCCTGCACCCCGCTGGGGTGAGTTACAGCTGGATTTTATTAGAGCATTTTACAGCACTGAGGAGTCACCCTGCATTGCATCAGCCACTTATCCATGGTTATTCTGGGATTATTCAATATAAAAAGGTGGTGTATGCAATCTTGGGGGACATTCCCCGGTGCTGTAAAATGCTCTAACCCAGGTGTCTTATTCCAATGGGGTATACAGTATATTGATCAGATTGCTCATAAAACTAACATCTTGTAGCTTTGTAAATAGTGCCTTATAGCACAAGGAGGTGATGAATTCACTCCTGGCTGTCAGCCAACATAATTCTTTTTTTTTTTTTCTTTTCATGTTTAACACTTACAAAAGCAAAAACAATTAGACAGTAAACGAAGACCATGCCCACGAATAACAGCAACTGCTGATGGATGAAAACAGAATGAGCATACTAACGAGAGATGCACAGTTCTCAAACAGGAACAGCACTACTTAAAGAAACTAAATACAGTAAAAAAAAAATTATTTTAGCACAGAAGAACATGGACTTGTACTGTATATAAGCCTGGCTATAGGAAGCATATTTCATTTTTACTAGTATGAAATGTCAGTTTTATTTACATGCTTGAAAAGAAAACAATTGGGCTGTACTTCTCACTCTGGCAAAGATACAAAGCAGACAATGAGCGATCTTAAAAAAAAAAAAAAAGACATTTTCTGGTTGGTTTACTCTCATCATTGCTAGCAAAACAGACACATCAAAGATCTGCATCAGCAGAGGACAAACCTGCACTAGTTTTAAACTCAAACAACTTACAAGCCTGACTAATTAAGAAAGCCTTGGGGAGCAGTGCTGGTGTAAACCACCCATACATATCATCATACCAATGATGAGCACATAATTAGAGCAAAACACTGCTTGCTACAGCACTGTCTGCTACTTTATCAAGGATGATTCCCCAGTGACTTCATCAGAAACTACATTTTTTTGGCGTTCTAGTTTGTTTACGTTCCACAGGTATTTTTAGCTGCTGTCCCTGAAGCATTCTTGCCACACAGATGATCTGCAACTATCTGCAGTCGCGAGAGCCACGCTAGAGTACGCAAGTTCCTTCATTGGTTTACCAAAACAGAAAACAGGGGGGATAATGGGCCTTTAAATCAGAAAGCCAATCAACTGTGAAAGTTTAAAAAGACTTGCGTATGCATTTTAACAGTTTAGTTTACTAAACACTAAGTGAAGGCCGAGTGAAAGCATGGCACAGTACACCACCACGTTAACATATAGTCACTCAGCACCTGAAAGGTGGAAAATATTTGTACAAAATGCAGAGCGTATCAGATTAAAGCCAAATGCCGTCTGAAATATCTACAGAAGGGTAGGAGTGTGTGATAAAAGTTTGGGGGAAATTGTGCAAATTCAAGGCAGTTATCAAGTTCTCAATGTAGAATGTGACAGACAGACAATCAGATAAAAGCCACCTGGCAGTCACGTCAAAGAAGTCAGCACCTACCCAGAACCTGGGGTCGTAGTTGCCAATGGCAAGGAGTCAATGTGTTTTTAATTCCTCACAGTACCACTGCCATAAAACACATCCCTGTCTGCTCTACTGAACAATCTCCCTGAATGGGGAAAGGCAGCAAGTGCTGAGCCCTTACACTGCCGTAACCAGCCTATAGGAATCACACAAGGCTGGTAGGCAGTGTGACATCACAATGGCTATTTTAAAAGTACACCTGCTTAAGAACACAATTCTGAGGAATCAAATACAGCACTTATTCATAGAGCACAAGCTTGCTGGTAGCTGTGTAGGACAGCTGTGCAACTGCTGGTTCACTAATTGTTAGTGAATCAAGCCAGTCCTTGGAGTGGGTTAAGATGCTGTGAGATTGAAGTGGGAGCATACCGTCAGAACATACTGTTGCACATGGAGGTTTTCTTTTGCGCACCACACTGCACACTGATGACATCACAAAGGGAAGAGCTAGAAAGATTTAAAAGAAAAGTGTAGTGCGCCACCACAGCTGCAGCAAAATCTAGAAATTAATGTGTGAAAAAGATTTCATGCAAAGGAAAATCAATGAACAAATGATGTCTGAAATAAAAAACAAAAACAGATATAATGCAGAAGAGTGCTTCTCTACCTTCTTTCATAGGTGATTTCAGGAGCACTGGGTTTATTTTTACAGTAATGCGATGTGAGTAACCCTATCTGAATAGCAGCAGGAGCCTTGTTTGACCTAGAGGTTGGGGAAGCTGCAAACAGTTTTGAAAGGACGAGGAGGTAGAATGTGTCTCTAGAGCTAAAACTACTGCCAAGGAATGCAAACAAAGAGCCATCTATCCTGGGGAAAGTGCACAGAGGGGTTTACACAAACAAACTGAAATCATACCCAATCATGTAACTAAAGCATCCTATCGCGTCGATCTGATCACTATTACTGTTACTACATTTTCAAGAAACGAAGGGAAAGGAAGGGTCATGTGCCAGCCCCTCGTGGTCAATGGAATGACTAAACGATCTGCAGGTAATAAATGGATTACCCATCCCAGGGCACCACTCCATACTGTAGCAGTGTGATCCATTCCAAGCTACCGTGAGCCTAATCACCATGTAACCCCTATGCTGTATATAATTAAGGTTGTAAAACAATGGAAATGACATTAAAATAAAATAAATAAAAATGAAATGTTCTTTACTTGCAAATATATTCACACATTATTATTAGGCAATACCTCTTGTTAAATAATCTGTAACTTCTACGTCTAGTATCATCTTTCATATAAAAAAAAAGACAAATTTGTAAGGAGTTTTATTTTAAAAAGGATCACTGTACAGTAAATAACGGCTCTTCCATTTGCAAATATCTGAATGGCACCCTCGGCGGATCCTATAGCAGTTCTGCTGTACACTGTCTGTGGTAGAATGCAGTATTATCAACACAGTTTAAAACTGTGTAATGTTATACTTTGCAGTAATGCAGCTTAAGTAGGCCAGAGTTAACAGACTCTCAGTATCCCTGCACCCGGCCCTGGGGTTCAAAACTACCCTCGGTTAAGCCGATAACTGAAATGACCTGGTGTTAGGAATTTGAGTATTCAGACAACACCCTGCAAAAAATGCTTGAAACGGATTGTACTTATCACAGCATGATATTTCACCATACAGGAGTCTTATCACTGGATGAATATGTATAAGGAGACCAGGACAGAAGCACTACAGACCTTCGTTTATGCACTGCAGGCATCGCGTGTGGACAGTAAATGTTAAGGGTTAAAGAAGTTCCAGTATATGAAAAGAGAAGAGGAAATTCTAGACTAGAGATTTTCACTTTATAAAAAGGCAGACTGTCGGTAACCTGATTTGTCCTTGTGAACGAAAGCCCTCTCCCCTCAGGCAAGTGCTGTCAGCATGCTTTCAAGCAGACACATTAACCCATGTTTGGTGCACACTGATCCTGTTTCGTATGCTTACACCTGGCTGCTGCTGCAGCACTCGTTAAAGGAGTACTCCTTTGCTGCTAAAGGAATCATACAATACAGTACAGGCCTATTTGGCCAGAAGCTTTAGTAAATTGCTTTGTATTCTACCAAGTGAAACTATACTAAACCACATTAAATCCTTCTATACTGCAACGGCTTCATTATAGAGGAAAGAGAAGAAATTACAAGTATGGTTTGCCTTTCACTGGTTATTATGAGCTCCTGTAGATTCGGAGAGCTTTGAAAATGTATTCATGACACACTAGGTTTAAGGAAAACCAAGAGTAATGAGTCAATGGCAACACAAAGTACAGCACAACCTGAACATTGCACTGTATAATCAGCACAACCGCCAACTCATAGGCTGCCCTGCAGCAAAGCATGATGGGAGTGCCCAGGCGTGATGATTCACTGTAATGATGAGACTGAACTGCCGGCACACAGCCATCAACCGAGCCAGACCTGACCACACGGCATGCACTCAAAACACCCTGCAGCAGCAGCAGCAGCCCTCCCCAAACCCAGTCCGAAAGGAAACTATCCCAGCACTTAATATGTCATATTTCAGTTAGGAGTGATAGACAGTGAACTCCGTATAAAGACCAGCTCACCAAGTAGTTATAGCGAATGAAAAGCTGAAATTAAAACTTTGCTGTAGTTGTACAAACTACAAATGCAAGATCTACATAGTCAATTTCACAAACCACCCAAGAAGTTCAGAGCTCTGTACTCCTGGCATAAGGTTTGTGGCAGGCTGCCCTATTGTCTAAGCAGCTGCACACATACATGATGCCTGTTTATTAATCTTGTTAAGATACACATTTAGACCGTTAATTTCAGCACAATCTGATTAAACAAATAATGCTGCTGCTCAAGCACCTTGGCAATCAAAGCAGGGTTACTTTGTCCAAGCCAGGGAGCAGGGCTCACCAACTGGAACTGAAAGCTGAGATTTATGTTTCCTGTTGATTCCATTCAAACCCTTTCACTGCCCACGTGTTGTATTTTGCAAATGGGCAATGATTTGCGTGCAATTACTTGAAACCGAAACTGCCCTGTGCAGTACATCACGTGACAAAAGAGAGCATGTAATGAGAGAGTTGGGGTCTTCGATTACAGATCAAATGGAATAGCAACAGAAGGTACTGTACTCAGTAAAA
Source organism: Polyodon spathula (assembly GCF_017654505.1). Taxonomy (NCBI): domain Eukaryota; kingdom Metazoa; phylum Chordata; class Actinopteri; order Acipenseriformes; family Polyodontidae; genus Polyodon; species Polyodon spathula. The sequence continues at coordinate 7,216,095 of NC_054543.1, forward strand.
CAGTTCCTCAAACCTTGCATTGCCAAGTTATCCCCTGACTGAAATACAGAGTCAATTAATTAAAACCAAAGAATATCTGACGAATCAGCAGTCAAAGTCAAGGTGGACCTTTAATGCGATACCTGCAAGCGGACACAAGACAGACTCAGAATAACCAAGCAGAAGGAATGGCAGGGAGGTTCACCATACTGACGGAGTTAAATACACCTGGGGGGTGATGCAGCCAAATGCTTCCAGCTTTAGCAAGTCAGCATAATTAACTCCCAAGTATTTATCTTGTAACAAAACTCCCTGTTTAAAAATTACAGGCTGCTGAACAGCTCCTTGGAAAGATTGTAGCAAAAACTGTAGCTTCAATATGCTGACGCAACAGAGCAATGGCGTGCCTGTGAGTGACGCGCAGCCGTTACAAACCACGACCCCTGCAAATGAGACGAGGTTACAAGCTCTAACGTAGAAACAAGCCTGGTGCTTTAGCACAGTGGTCAAGATGCTTTCCTGTGCATGGTTGCTGGTTTGTGCCCCATGGACAGCAAGAGAACGGTAATACACACACACACACATATATATATATATATATATATATATATATATATATATATATATATATATATATATACACACACACATACACACACACGCACACAAACACCATTGTAATATGGCATTTCTTACCTGTTTAGTATCCTATATTTAGTATTTCTTCTGGAACAGACAATAAGCACGCCAAGGAATTGTCTAAGGATAAAGTTGACAATTACTCAGAACGCACATATTAGGGCATTAAGGTAAGATATGAAATATTATAGAAGGCGGATATGATATAAATGATCCCTTTATGGTGAGGTTCTAATAGCCTGCTGCACAGGACGGGAATCCTTAGTGTGGCGGCAGGATAAATGGACTTCAAAGTGAAAATTAAACTTGGAAAACTAAACCATTTACAGCAAAATGATAAGGGAGTTAATCAAAACCCTTGAGCCTGGCACCGTGTGGAGAATACAGAAAATATATACTGGTGTTCAGGTAGGCTCCTTGTCTAATCTGTTGTTGCAAATACTCACTGGCCGTTACTACAGAACAGAGAGGAAAGTGGCAGATATGGTGGCAAGTCCATATTATATTAGATACATTAAAATGGTCCATGGTGTTCCCACTTTAGTGTATTTAAGTAACCAAGATGGATAAGTACAGGACTTTCCATAACTGTCCTGTAGGGGATTCCACAAGGTTTGGTTTGAGAGTGACAAATTCCAGGAATAAACAAGCTTCTCCAAGACACCCCAATTGTTGTTGTGACGAGTGCCAGCTAAGACAGGGCCCATTTCAAAAGAGAGTTACAGTGTACTCCCCTGGAAGACACTGTGTTTATAATGAGGTTAGTTCAATTCAATCAAGTTGTTTAATTTCAAAGGAAAGAAAATAATAAGAGCAATCTGCCTTAAGCGTAAACAGCCAGTAGACTGGGGAACCATGGGAAGCATGGTATGCCTGCAGTGTAGGGAGCTTACTGAGGGAGTTGCAGTACATTACAGGTACCAACCACAGAGAGATCACCATACCTGTGATGCATGATACTGGATGCCTGGGACCAGCCTTGCTGTTTGAGGGAGAAGAGAACAGAAAAAGATGGGGTCTCTCTTGACCTGAAGAGAAGAGCTTGCTTGCTTACTGCTAAATACTTTTTATCGTAAAGTATTTTTTATAATTAAAAAATAAACCTATGCTACTAGCACCAGTTCTCTAAAAGATTAATTATAGTTGTCTTTTTTTAACACATTTTCAGCAAAGCAGCAACAGTTCAAGTATTTATAAACAAGGCCTGAGCTAGGGGCTTTTTTCTAACTAACCATTTTCTCTGACAAATGAAATGAACCCAGTAGCAGCCATCTAGTCAGTGTATTTTTATCAGTCAAAAGGTCAGGGTGTTTGGACTTGCAGTACTCGCTAGAGGCGGGTTTTTAAGGAAGCTGGCTGAAGTCTACTTTCTGTGAAGGTGTTAAGATGTATAATTAACATGCTGAACTTAGTAATTAAATATGTTAAGCTTATGATTTATATTTACTTAAACTAATGCATTTTAATTATATTAGAGTAGTATGTGCAGTTTTGCTTGCACGTGCTAAATATTTCTTAGATTAGTATGTCTGACTGAAAGCAGTAACAGGTTTTAATTGTTTCTCGTTCCGTTGTTCTTTAATATTGTATGATATTTTTCAAATGTGATAAAACACTGTTAGAAACTTAAGTTGTGAAACACTTCTATTATTGTGGCAGTAATATTCTTAATTAGGAAAAGTTCTGAAAATTAACCACTAGAAGTTCTGCTCCCTCCTGAGTTTTACCTTCATAAGACTCGAATGGCAAGGAAGACAGGTTGTCGAGGTCTGAACATATTTTTACAGGCTTGTTTATGAGCCCTTGAAGATAACAAAGGGAAACAAACAATGTGAAACATGTACGAAATAATTCGCTTTCAGGTACAATCTCTGTGTAGGCAATAACACAGCTGATTCATCCATACCTTTAAAACACAATTCTCAAAGCTATTTACTCCAAATCATCATTAGCACCATCCTGACCTGTGAGGACACAGTGTAAAGCGAACAGAGTGCCCCGGACTGCATGTCCTGACAATTCATTCCCAGGGTTAGGTGGAAGTCGGCCATATAGAAAGGGGGCTCAGCTGCAGTACATTAAGTCATCGCCCCAGAGGGAAAGCAATGTGGCAACCGCGGATTGAAGGAGAAACAACTGCACTCGCTAACCAAGGGGGCGTGACTGAATGTACAAACAGGGGACATGGCTAGGTGACCTGTTGCTTTGTCTATGGTTAAGAGAAATGCTGAAGGACGAAAGTAAAATAACCGTGAGTGTTTAGTGTTTGTTTGTTTTGTCAAGTCTAACTGTACTGTTTGTTATATATTAGACAGCCAACACGATCCAGATATGTCACTACAGGCCAGCACTTACCCGGACATCGCTGCACTTTGTTTCACAAAGAACTGTTTTTACACCACAAGCACTTTAGCACACACTGTGGTCTTGTGTATGTGTTTTATGTTTCATGTGGGTGTTTAAGAACAGGACTCTTATTATTTTGGGACCAACCCATGGATTACAATAAAGCAATACACGCCGCTGTATTGCTTATCACCATTATTATTGATTGCGTTTGTGTGTCATCAGACAATTGGATTTAAAAATAAAATAACATTGCACCTGGATGATCGTTTCTGTCTGTTCATTAATCACTGCTGCATTCCTGCACCTGCACACTGTTAACCACTTTGCCACAGGCCTCCATTTCCGTAAAGGCTGATTAATTTACAGGAAATTAATTTGTCTTCTTTTAGCCCTTCAGATTCATGGAACCAGGACAGACTATGAGAGAATCAGGACTGCCGCCGTCATGGAAAAGGAGAAGGATGCTCTGGAAATCTCTGTATTGAAACACTAAACTGTAAGACAAATATGTGAACAAGAAATCTTTGTCAGTAGATTTATTGTTATGAGACATTCACAGGACTACCGCACTTAAGAAATCTAAAATATCGAGGTCGACTTACAGTATACAGTAAGTGGTACAGCACAGTATAGCATAGCACAGTATATGGTCCTGTTACTGTTACATAGTGTATCATACTGCAGTTATTGTCATATACTGAGAAATGCATCTCAACCAGAACCTATAACCCAGAGGAGATTTAAAAGGATCACATTGAGTAGCGAAAATACTCCACTCATTTGACAATGAACAGGTTTCTTTACCTTATAATTAAGAATCCAAGACTTATTGAAGTAATTAACGACTTAGAGGAAGAGAGCTGAATATCTGAACCTTACAGGAGGAGAGCTGAACATCTGAGCCCTAGAGGAGAGCTGAACATCTGAGCCTTAGAGGAAGTGAACAGAACATCTGAGCCTTAGAGAAGGAGAGCTGAACATCTGCGCCTTAGAGAAGCTGAACATCTGAGCCTTAGAAGAGGAGAGCTGAACATCTGAGCCCTAGAGGAGAGCTGAACATCTGAGCCTTAGAGGAAGTGAACTGAACATCTGAGCCTTACAGGAGAGCTGAACATCTGAGCCTTAGAGAAGGAGAGCTGAACATCGGCGCCTTAGAGAAGCTGAACATTTGAGCCTTAGAGGAGGAAAGCTTAACATCTGAGCCTTAAAGGAAGTGAACTGAACATCTGAGCCTTACAGGAGAGCTAAACATCTGAGCCTTAGAGGAAGTGAACTGAACATCTGAGCCTTAGAGAAGGAGAGCTGAACATCTGCGCCTTAGAGAAGCTGAACATCTGAGCCTTAGAAGAGGAGAGCTGAACATCTGAGCCCTAGAGGAGAGCTGAACATCTGAGCCTTAGAGGAGAGCTGAACATCTGAGCCCTAGAAGAGAACTGAACATCTGAGCCTTAGAGGAGGAGAGCTTAACATCTGAGTTTTAGAGGAGGAGAGCTGAACATCTGCGCCTTAGAGGAGAGCTGAACATCTGAGCCTCCTGCTGAACCTCTGCAGGGGATTCGGAACTCCATTTGCCTTCAGCTTTGAGGTCAAGCTCATAAATACATGATGAGGTTCTTGCAAATGGAATACCAGGTTTAAAAAACACAATGAGAACCCAGCTTCAGAAGAGCATTGAAGGACACAGAGTGAAAAAACACTAAACCCTCTCTCATCTCTGGAACCGAATCTTTCTTTGTCCCCCCCACCATCAGACACTGCCCGGTGTCTATACTTGAACTGAACACATGCTCCTTCGAAACCACCAGAGCTAAAGTCTTACGGTCATTACTCAGGGAATGTCAAAGTAACTTGCCCCAGTCCTGTTCAAGGGGGCAGAATTATGTGCTGTCAGGCCCTGTATCTGCTCTGCACTGGTTAAACAAGTGCTAACCCAGGTTAACAAGGCAAACCGGCGACCCCCACCCTGCAAGCAAGCGTCTTAACCACTACACAAAATAACAGGGCTTGTCTGCATTCATGGCGATAGAGCTTTTAATCTCATCTCACCGACAGGGGGTTGAATCTGCAATGGCAGTGCACCACACAGCACTGCCCATTAGACAAGGCTTTAAATTACATCTCTGTACCTCTTATCAGCATTCAAGCATTACTATTACCTCCCTCCATCCACCCTTTTGAAAGAAGAGGGCCCAATGAAAATACTGCTAGTGTTAAAAAGATGCTTTCTTTCTCCAGTATGTGATGTACAGATGTCTCACAATATGAACCCCCAGCTGGGGAGAATAACAGGACTGGTTCTGGAGAGGACAGGCTAATCTATTCAAAATGATTAGGGGGTTAAGGAAATGATCCAGTGCTGTTTCTGTGCAATGGCCTGCCCAGGCATGCCACAACAGAGAAAGCGATGGCCTGATACATATGTGTGACACCCTGCTTCTTTTACAATACAGACTAGCCCAGATCTGAGGCTTTTAACATGACAGGATTAACCTAGAAACAACTGAATTCCATTGCATCTGCTTTTTAAGCAGTACAGCAGTCTTCTAAAACTGAAGAGATATTCTTATGCTGTTCCTCTCTCTCTCTCCAGTAAATTAAATTGATAATCCAGTGTTGTGTCAGCCTCTACAATACAGCAACATAAAGGGTGACTGGCTATGCAAACCCTGTACTGTACAGTATGAGCCTACTGACAATCAGTTATATTGCAGATAGGCAAATAAATTAACTGGAAATTGTGTGTTAAAGGGATTTGCAAAGCAAGTACACTTTTTATTTGTATCCCCTTTTAAAGTGTTTTGCTTGCATTAAAAATACATCTCAAGCCTGGTTCAGTGGTAAACAATAACTACACAATCACTAGGAGCACAAGGCGAAGCTACACTAATCAGGCCTGGTAGCTACTGCCATTTGAAGGCACACTAATTAATGATAACATGTAAAATACTGCAGAAACTGCATTCACATATCCATGTGTTCTTGTGGCATCTCTAGAATAGAAAAGCAGAAGATACATTACGCTGTCCATAGCCTAGGCTGAGGCTCAAATGGCACCTTACTGATTGCTGTGGGCGTATATTTTATTAAGAGGCTTTTAGCTTGAAGTCATTTATCACTCCCGAAACAAGCCTTTGAGTAAAGCGTTCAGAACCGACGGTAAATCACAAATTAGGCTGTTAAACGAAATAAGCACAAGCTGCCCATTATCGTATAGGGTTATCAAACAGGAAACCGCAGCCTTTGCATGGAACACAACAAGATGCATGACATCATAATGGCAGAAGACTTTTCAAACCTTTTTACTGTTTTGATAGGAGGGGTCGCACCCATCGAGGGATTTATTTTATACACTGCTGTGTGTCAATACATTGTAAATAACGGCATAGTTAAATAATCAGGAGGTATTTTGTAGAGGTGACTCAACACCAGGACACGCTACAGAACAGACTATCCAAAGCAAAAGCTTGGTCCATGTGGTTAGGTTTTTTGATTTTCATTATTATTTTTTTATTTTGTATTTTTATTTTAGCGGTTTGCACAGACGATAAGGTCTGCATTACGCTGAAGAGGATGGCTGTTATTGAAAGGCAGACTGTGGCTGTTCTGGTAGTGCATTCAAATATTAATGAGATTGATCTGTTAGTAGTTATTAAGAGTGAGTTGCGATATATCATTTATAAATAAAAAGGGTGGGATACTTTCCAGTCATCGGGTTTTTAATACTAAATGTGTGATAGATCTTTTTTTTTCATTCACCTTCTACTAATTGAATTAGAGAATACGAGACCGAAGCCTCCAGCAACATCGATTTTAATAGAGAATGAAAACCGACCTGAGTCACTGCACCCGCAGTGACGTTCACAAAGCATGTTGTGTGACTGTTCAGTTTGATACACACGTGATGATAGGGTGACAAGGCGTTACTTAAAAAAAAAACACTAAAACTTAAACCAATACAATCCTTACCTTTAAAGAAGTGAAATACAATCCATTAAGTAGGCAGGTGCTTTCTTTTGAGTCGTGAAGAAACCCAGATCTTGCGTTTCTGAGTGTGACGGACGGCAGTATGAGTACAGCAGTTGCTGTTGCTTCGTGTGAGCCTGAAGGAGTACTTCTCCGTTTCTGAACTTTAGTCACTAGATCCAACACACAACCCCACGATGTGTGTGTGTGTGTGTGTGTGTGTGTGTGTTTTAAGAAATCGTCACCATCGGCAGCACCAAGTTGAACACCATAGACATTATTCCATAGTCTCCCTTCTGTGTAATGCAGCCTACTGACACGCAGATGAAAAAATGATCCTACAAGTTTCTCCTTGTACCGCTAGTTTTTGAAATACCGCGTTAGTTCGAAATGATTTGCAAGATCTTGCCACCCACCCTGTTACCGGCCGTGATGATGTAGCTACATCCAACTGTAGCGGGTCATAAAATGTATACAGTGAGCATGTTAAGCTTCTCTGCAGCTGCTTGCCGTCAAACAAAACAACGATATTGTCACCCCTCTTCCCGGGCGATTTGAGATGAGTATGTGCGCTGATTTTATATATTTCTTTCTATTTGCGCTTGCCCTAGTGCTCGCTTCAATTCAATCATTTCAGTTTCTCACGATCCCTGTCTCTCTCACACACGACACAGCTGATAGAGACGTCATCGCGGTAACCACCCCCACTCTCTTCCGGGTAACGCACGTCTACGTCAGGGCGCGGTGCACGCCTGCGCGCTCGTCACCGATAACGATTGTCATTCATACGCGGTATCTTTTTTGTCAACTAATAAATATTGATATTTTTTGTGTTTCCTATTATTACTTCCCAATGGTATTATAAAGATATATACAGACCTGTCAACTCTCCCGTATTCACCGTGAGTCTCCCGTATTTTGGACCCTTTTCCCGGACATCTCCCTGGTCAGATTTTCTCCCGTATTCTAGTTAAACCCCCATATGTCAGCAAACCTTTAATGCCTACAAAATTAATGGCCGGCCTGTACCCGCAGGGGAGTCCTGTGGCTGGCATGCATTCAGTGCGCAAGGCAAGTTCACATACTTGGCAACTGTTCCACGAATTGATGTTTATTGTGCATTTAAAATCTTTTAAAACATGACACTTTTTGAATTTGTTACAGAACCTGTATTGCTTACGAGAAGCACGTTTCTAACTTTGCTGAATGATCGCAGCATCACAGTCCCAGTGGTTTTGATTATTATTATTATATATTATTATTATTATTATTATTATTATTATTATTATTATTATTATTATTATTATTATTACTTCACATCGTGGGGGTCATAATAATCCACCTTGACAATGCATTTCTGAGCAGTTAAGGTTTTGCGCACCTTTGTCTCAATTTAAGATGTTACTTTATTAACAGCATTTATATCACATTTTTATTAAACCCAACCGTCACTGGTCAGCATTGGCAGGTCTGGGAAGCATCTCCTGTGTGTTCAATAGCAGTTTAACCCTAACAGCAAAAGTGCATCAGTGCCCCTGCTGTTGAGAGTTGGTAACAGGCAAGATCCACGAGAGGACAGTAAATATATTCCAGGAAATATACGGGTTTTTTTTGTTTTTTTTGTTTTTTTTGTTTTTTTTGTCAGAACTGACTGCCATTTTTTTTATACGACCAAAAGGCGGCACTGTCGGTCAATTTGAAATAAAATTGCAGAACATCTACACTACTGTCTTACAGAAAATATTATTTCCCATATTGTCATTATTTATCAATAAAATGCATCCAGATACACCAGATCTTCACATGTGTTACAGTTTAGCAGGACATTGAATTTTAATGCACCCTTGAACTTTTATAGCTCTGTTTTTGCTATAGATCCTATGCATACCAGATAAAATATACATATTATATGCATGTACATTTAAATATCCGTGTGTGTGTGTGTGTGTATATATATATATATATATATATATATATATATATATATATATATATATATATATATATATATATATATATATATATATATTTATATTTATTTATTTATTTATGTGCACATGTTGTTTAAAGGTGCAGTTTCCCAAAATGTTTTCAGCATATTTTGCTTACCTTTTTTCTTTGAAAATCCACCTTAGATGCATGTAAATGAGTTTTCTATCATGAATGTTAAATAATGTCAGAATATTTCATTTATGTATTCATTTCAATGTGATGTGGTACTTCCACAGCCAAAGATTTTAAAACTACATTGTATTCATAGCACCTTTGTCTTTCAACTTCTTGGCTTAGACTGGTTCAACTTTAATATATTCCAGTATTTTAGGTGGCCCTGATGTCATTCACAAGCTGTGTTGCCATGGCAAGGATGGTGATGTCATAATAAATGCACAGTGACATCACTGCATGTCAGGCCTTACTTAGTATGCTACTTGTACTGTACAAACTCAGGAACTTCTATTCAACATAGGAGGAGTTTCCATGTGTGCTTATTTACACGTCTGGGAGAACAATGACAGAATTAGGTTTGTGGCCGAAAATAACAGTCACAGAGAGGGATTGGTTCAATCAGGGGAAACCCATGCCCATTTCCAAATGGAAACCCACATTTCATGTGAAAATGTCCACTGATCCCAATCCAGACAGCCCTGGGTGCATATGTGGAAGGTGTCTGGCGCAGATCTTTATAATTGCACGTCTCCACTGGTTTTCAGCCATGGTGATCTGCAATAGCTGGGTTGGGTTGGGCCCATGCCAAAGATATTCTATAATATCTTCGCTCATACCAATCCTTTCTTCGAAGTCCATTATCAAAAAACAAAAACAAAAAACTGTTCTCCCAGTGGTTCAAAAATACTAAAATACTGTCAGTCAAAACACATATTATCAAATCAGAGCTAAGTAGGCGGGACTTTAGGTCAGTGTCGATTAAAAAACAACAGACTGTTCAATTTATAGGACCCAGGTGGTGCTGCTGAACCTGGCTGAAGAGGAGAGCTATCACACCCTGGTGGCCACCCTCCAATGCCAGTACAGCAGTACAGGGGAACCAGAGCTGCTGCGAGACAGGTTCCGAAAGTAAGCGAGGACAGCAGGGGAGTCCCTGGCTCGACTAGCCACAGACCTGGACAGGGAAGCCCAGTGGGCATATGCAGATGCTGCCGCCCGAGAGCAAGAGGAGCAAGCCCGGTTCCAGTTCATTGAAGCCGAGCAAACTCCAAGTAATGCTGGGCAAACTCCAAGTACTGCGCCTTGCCAAACCCCGGTCACTACAGACTGCCCTCCGACTCGCCTAAGAAAAGGGAGGACATGACCAGGGAAAAGAGCAGTGGCTGGCCACAACCCACCGCTCGACAGGCTGAACAAGAAGGCGATGCAGCCCAGAGCCTGCGGGATATCATGGCAAGCCATGGTAGAACAATCCGGACTGCCACTGCCTCCTGATCCTCGTCTCTGCTGGGAATGCGGGCAGCCTGTTCACATCTGCGCCTACTGCCTTTGGCAGGTGTCGCGGCCAAGAACCAGCCAGTCACCGGCGGGAAATGGAAGAGAGCCAAAGTAGAAGGGGAAACTTCGGCCCGGGTCTTCAACCCCAACCAAACCACCAGCACACCAGTCATTGTGGGGAGAACCAGTATAGGGGAGCATCTCCATCTGAACAGCAGGACGGCGTGCCCTGCACCACGTTGATAGACACTGGATCCACTGTCTCGTTGGTCATACCTGACATCCTCCAGCAGGCCGGCCAGGCCAGTCAGGCTAAAGGGGCAGCCATGGTGGTGCAGCTGCGGGCGGTGACGGGACTACTATCCCCATGTGAGGGGAGGAGTTCTGGGGCTGGACTTCCTTCAACAGATGAGAGGGTAGCTAGATCTAGCGAAGGGGACGTGACTTTTGGAGCGGGCCTGCCACTCCTCCTGGATGAACCAGCCACCCCACCCAGTGCAACAGCCTTTGCGGGCACTGTGGTACATGCCAGCCCTTTAAAGGGCTCCTGCAAACGATGCACACCAAGAGTAAGGCATCAACCAAATGCAAGAGCAGTGATAGCCGCCCATGCTGCCCCCCCTCCCCCCCCCCCAATTCCCACCAGTGGCAGTCCTTTTAAGGGCTACTGAAAAAGACGTGAGCGGAGCGAGAGAGAGGCCATCACTTCTAGTTAAGTTGGTCTGGGTCTATAGGCCTAGCTGAAAGAAAGGGCACTCTCCGAAACTGGATGCACCCTGAATGGGACTCTGTACAGTCCTGGCCTGCGAGGGAGAGGCGGTCTACTAGGTCCAACTGCTCGCCCAGAATCGGAAAGTGGTATTCCACCGCGACCGCCTTGCCCCGTAACATGGACCAGGGCCAGCAGCAGGGGCCTCTTTTCCCAGCAGCTGCCTCACCTGATGTCACGCCACCATCCACTAGGACACCCTGTGCTTCACCACCGGTTCCATAGACCCCCCTCGCCAAGCCAGGACCTGGGAAGAACTCTCCCCAAGGAAGGGCACAACCCCAACAGCACCGCTAGGCCCCTGCCCTGTATCATGGCTTTGTGTCCTCTTCTGCCCTGTGTGTGTGTGACTGGTGTTATTGGTATTGGTTTGGACCTCAGTAGGCAATGTAATAGTATACTGTAGGTGGCAGGATGATGTGATTAATTGTGTTCTGATGACTTGTGATACACGTCATATTGTGACGGAGGTTTTGTATCGTGAGAGAGAGAAGGGAGGAGAGAGAGAGTGAGAGAGAGGGGGGGGGGAGAAGGAGAAACTACAGGAGGATTACACAGAGTGAAACTAAGCAAGACCATGGGATGACTGGCTGTATTGAGAATTCATCCTCTGCTCTGGTAGGCTTATCCTTGTCTGTCTAATATGCTGTACATATTATAACAGAATATAGAATTGTATATATATATATATGTATATGTTTATTGTGTCAAGATGTTTTTGTAAGGAAATACAGTAAATATATGTGTGTCTAAAAAATACTTTTTCCATGCAATGTTTGTTTGTGGTGTGAAATAGATTTTTTTTTTTTTTTGCCTGCACAATCTATAAAACTGTTGGTAATGTTCTTATAGTAATTCATTTATCATTCATGGAAGTGACAGCTTCTTAAAACAAGTAATGATACACTACTTATTTTATTTTATGTCAAGCACTTTTTAATGAGGAAGAAATGCTTACCTAACATTTATCCTACCAAACAGAGAGACATGCCAATTATTATTATTATTATTATTATTATTATTATTATTATTATTATTATTATTATTATTATAACCGTGTCCTGCAATGTTTCTGTTATTTGGTTCCTGTTTAGTCTGGAAAGCTCTGAATGAATGAAGATGCTGGTCTCTCTGCATCTGTGTCTCCTGCTGGTGTTTCTGCAGACTAGAAGTTCCACAGTAAGCTATCTGTGGTTCGACTGTGTATACGCAGTATATAGACCCTTATAAAAGTGTGCCACAGTAGTTTTGCACTTTTACCTCACTTTTCCCATGGTTATACTATGCATGTACCTTAGTTAACCCTAGTATTCCATGTTTTTTCAAAAATGCTTTACCATACCTTATAATATTATCTTTATAAGTGGAGCCACCTGTACTGAGTGGACCCCTGCTCCTAGCAGCCAGCAAATCTATTTGGCTGGAACAGGGTGGAATAGAGGAATTTATCTGAAAGCATGCAAGCTGATTTTCAGCACATTTAAGTGTAAACGACTCAGTTGTTTCAAACTGTAAAGAAAACAAAACAACCTTTCATGTTATAAAATGGGAAATAAACAACCTATACTTCCATGAACTGCCTTAAATGAAATGCCTGCTTTCTTTTTTTTTCTCTAGTTGTAAAAACGTGATTTTGTCCTTTTGAACAGAACGGGTTATTTACAAGGCTTGAAGAGTCTATCCCATTGTGCTCCAGCAAGCTGGGGGTCTGTATAAGAAGGCTAGAGAAGCACTGACAGGTGGTCTCTGAACAGTTAGGTCAACACTTCACCGGTATTGAAAAGCTCAAAACAGCATAGACTAAACCCTGGCAAAGAAGACACAGAAAGGATCAGGTTTTAATGCAGAATTATTGTTCACTAGGTGGTCACATGAGTGCTTTTCTACCTTTGAATACAGTGTGTTTTTTGTGCACAATAAGACCCATTAAAGGAACGGTAACTCAGATTTGATAACCAGTTTGCTCTCCTCTGATTTGTGCTCCAAATAACTTTTTGTTCAAATACATTTGCCTTTATAATTGAGGGGTGTCTTGGTAGAACTTTCCAACCCACAGCTATTTTTTTTTTAAACAACCAATCCTTGCTTCATTATCAGTGATCCTCCTGTCTGATCCAGAGCAATGGTCCTGCAATGGGTTACCAGCAGTTTGTATCGGTTCATATCATTGTGATGCCACTAGGCTGTCAAATTATGGAAATATGGTACCAGTCTACCACCATAGCTGCCCTTGAGCTACTGTAGCATTGTTGTTAGCACATAGCCATCGCCTTGCCAATGTGCTGCGCCAGTCTGCGTTGCCATTGACTGTCATTGCTCCTGTATTAGACCGCATTCAACCACAGACTTTGTTTTTTATTTTCATTTACAATTTCAGCTTCTTGTTCCACACCCCAGCAGAAGCAGGCTTCTTGCATCTGTTTTTTATTGAAACTGAACACAGATGTGTTACTACAAAGTCAGTGTTATACCAGGGGTGCGTAACTCAGTGACTTTACATTTATATTTTATGTGAGTTTTTTCCGTTTATTTGGACTGATCTGCAGGCAGAAGGTGTCGTCTCAGATTTGTATTGCTTTTTAAGACAAACAGATGGGCCAGGGCAATGGGAAGAAGTTGAATGAAGAACTGCATAAAAGAAATACAGCTGGAAACTACACTAAAGCACACTGCAAGCAGGTATGACGGAGGGAGCCCTGTTTAAAACAAAGAAGTCCAATCCGCTGAAATGGCTGAGCTGTCCATTATAAAAGTTTACCATAGTAAAAGCATCACAAAGTGTAGTAAAGCACAGGGAAAGTAGGGGAAAGCATAGGAAAGCATAATAACGAATAGCAAGGTATGGTAAAGCATATTAATAAACACGGCAAACCAGGATAAACTATAGTAAATAAATAGAATAACCATGGGCAAACAGTGCAAAAATACCATGGTCATCTTTTAAGAGGGCTCAATAGGAACCTTGTGATGTTTGTTTAACCAAACTGTACCCGTTGTTGCAGGGTAACAAGAGAGTCCACACTGATACTCCTCGTGTGGAGAAAGGACTACAGTTCATTTTGGAATGCACTGTGGTGAATCCACATGGCTTGCTGTTGTTTGCAGGCAGTGTGATGAGTGCTTGCGCCTGTGTGTTCGCAGGTCCTGTGATGCAGACAGCAATAAGAAGGTGACTCTAAGTGAGTGGACAGGCTGCCTGGTGGATCGCTCTGAGATCTGGTTCCAGCAGTTCATGTGTAAGTCACCATAACAACCTTCAAAACCAGTGACATTCATCCCTCAACCACAACGGCTGAGAATTCAAAACTTGAATTCAGCCCTTTTTGCTCATCTGACCATGCAGATTCTCAAGTGCTTGAAAGAACTATGTTTTGTCTAGTGCATAGCAGACGTCCGTATGTACTGTATCAGTATAACCCAGTCACGTGTCATTATTTACACATGTACTGTTCCCCAATGGGATTTTTCTTCACAGTGACCGACTCCACCTGGAGTCTATACATTATGTTGCATTAATGTCTGCGTGGCAAGTTCTGCCCACCCCTAGAGAGAAGCTATTAGCTGTTACAGCAAGTGGGTAATTGATTAGTACTCAACGCAGCAGTTGATCACAGCCAATACAAGAGCAATTAGGAGCTGAGCCGGCTGTGTCACATCACAAACAATGGATTCTGTAATTGCACAGCAGGCAGACAAGCACCTTTCATTTACCAGTCACTAATAATGACTTATAGAGAAGGATCATTACCAGACAAGAAGTGATATATTATGAAACTATATATTGCATAAATATATTGTGTGAATCACTGCAAATAGGAGTTTTTGCAACACAGCAGGTGAATCCTAAAATCAGTTTTATAGTGCAGTAGTATAACTTTGTGTAGCTTACTGTGGGTTTCATTGTATTTTATATTTGAATGCTTTTCATATGCACTGCAGTACATCTGTGTTATGTGCTGTATGTAGCGGTAGGCATGTTTAAAAAAAAAAGGTTGCTTTAACAAAGAGAGTAAATAAAAGGAATGCCAATTGTTCCACCAGATAAATTAAATAAAATTTTGCACAATCATAATGTAAAATGCATGAAGATATTTATTCTCAAACTCACTATGCCATCTTGAAAGTTTCTCGTTGGTCTGATAAAAATGATCAGCATCAGCATGGTTTCTTCTGGAAAGCACAGGGGATTTTTAGATGCAGAAGGGATGATCAAAATGTAACTTTTGCAGTTAACAAATCTGTGTAGTTTAGTTTCATAAATTCAAACTAATCAACCATTTACTGAGAACAAAATGGACGTTCAGATTTGTCCATATTTAGTCTGCTTTGGCCCCTTCATGGCCATGTCTCAAGCCCATGTCATAACCAAAAGATAATCCAATAAGTTGTTTATCCTAATATTCAATTTCCCCTGGAAATCTGAAATGGAGAAGAACATGCTCAGCCACTGTAGCCTGCAGCTTTTTTCCTGTGCATACTATCTGCTAATAGTTTTTCTCATTAACCCTAACCCCCCCCCCCCCCCCCCCCCCCGGTTAATTCCCAGTCCGTAAATCTAAGTGATAATTCAGCTCTCCTCCTCCTCATCCACTGTGTGCCCCCCATTCTGATTCCAAGGTATTGTGCTGTCTCCCAGAGGAGCAGGATCAGGGAGTCGCAGAGTGACGCTGGAACAGATGGGATGTTGATGATATGTTTTGAAAAAAAGGGAATTCAGTTAACCCATCGATGACTGAGGCCAGCAACAAATCATGTGTGTTGTAATTACTAAAGAATGACCATAAGGAAAGAAATACCTGCTCAACTGCCCTTAGTTTTGGGGCTGGTAGGGACAAATGATTTAATATACATTGTTTTACAACACTGGTCCAATAAGCATGATGACAATATGGAACACATGCTTTCCCAGTGCTTGTTAGGGATTCACATATAGTGTGTGTATGTATATGTGTATATATATATATATATATATATATATATATATATATATATATATATATATATATATATATATATATATATATATATATATATATATATATATGTATTTGATTTTTAGACTCATGACACAGAACAGGAAAAATGTCAATCTGACACCAGTTAAACAGACCCGAAACCTCAGGACCCTTACAGAATGACCATTGGTCAATGCAGTGGCACTTCAATGACAATGGCTCTTTACTGTGGGGCAATGGTGGCTGTTACACTGGGGTGATCTGTTGAGAATGGGGCCGCAGTGTCCTTACCAGTGAACACACAGTACACACCTCTGTACCATATCAGCACCAGACAGACAGGCAGTGCCGCTGCATCATTCAGGAGCACTGACTAACAGCTCATGTTCAGTTTTCCCAATCATGTTGGCATTGCTGGTAATGTAGTGCTCTGGCAATGGTTCTGCTGGTGTTCTTCAGGGGAATACACTGGGGTTATATCCCAACTGGATTTCTTAAGCTTTTTTGTAAGTGTAGTGCAAAGGCAGAACAGGGAGAGTGTTACTGTTGAGCTCACAATGTAGCGACCCAGGGGGGCAATCGAATTCACAGCTCCTTTGTCCTTTAGTTTAATTAATGAGCAACAGGACACAAAGCCACCCTGTAGACAGCTCACCCTCTCCTCCTCTGCAAACAGCTGCAAGAAACAGAGACTTCGCCCTTAAGATGAACTGAAATACACTTTAAAAGAGCACAATGACATGTCTAAGAATGATTTTGTTTTGAACTCCAAAAAACATGTTGAACTTTCCACCAGTTCCACTGGATTTTTTGCAGTATAGGAAAGACGGGTCCCTGACCAACATGCACAATAGCATTTATTAATAACATGATCTGAATCTGTAATTAACGCTGTTTAAGAGACCATTATAACTAAAGTTTAAAGTTTTGTTTACATCACAGTACTTGCTTAAACCAATTGAAAAAAAATCAGTTAATCAACATTCAGAAGTCAAACTTCTGGTTTAAGTAATTATCGTTCTCATAATTTGACGTAACTCATGAGGATCGAGTTAATAAACTTTGGGCTATGTTGCGCTAACTATACCAGTTTCCCTTTTCTCACAGTCATTGTATATCTATTAGCTATTCACATTAGACTGAGGACTGTGCTCACGTTGAAAGTAACATATAGCTGTTGAAGTGTTGTTGAAATTTAATACATTGTATTAACGTTTTTGGTTGCGGTGTTGCAGCAAACTTAAGAGAGTTGCTCCAAAAGATGGTTCTATTGCTTGTTTACCCTCCATTTGGTTGCACAGCTTAGTGTTGTGTCACAGTGGTGTGCATTTGTTAAAAAATGTGTGGAAGTGCTGCATAGCTCAGTTTGGAAGGCAATTGTTATCACAGCAGCACACTTCCTTGACCCAGGCAGCCGAACGGCCAAGGCTCAAATCAGAGGAGACTTGGACAAGCTGGGCGTGAAATGTAAAATGTCCCGCTTGTTACAGAATTACAAAGGTTGCATTGGCAAAGTTGAAAGGGTTAATGAGCATGCCCCCCCCCCCCCCCCCCCCCTGCAGTCCGAACGAAGGATGTTGCATGGCTTCTTTTAGTAAGCTGTCCTGGGAAAACACAAGAACCCTAGTGATCACAGCTTCTGCACCTCCAGTGTGCCACTTGCACTGTTTTTGTGGAAGGAAAATGATGCATGTCATGTTGAAAATCCAGAAGGTTATTTGTTTCTACAGTAGATTTGTAACCTTTCAGATCACCCCTTGATGAAGATCAGTTGGCTCTTTGCTTTTATTTTATACTTCAGTATGGAATGAGCAGTTTTGAAAGACAACCATATAGATGAGAAGTCACTGCTGCTTCTTTCCCAGACCTAATCATTAACACCTAATCACTTTGTGTTGTAGTTCCAACTCACTCCAATGGTCTAGCTGCAATCACACCCTGTGGTCTTCAGAAAAGGTATCAGGATGCAGTGGTTTATGTAAAGCATTATATTTGAAAAATCTGCAAATCCTGAATGAACTTAAAAAATAATAATAATAACCAGTAAAGATGGTTGAACGCAGTTTGTGTGTGTGTGTGTCATCATATTCTTCTGGATTGAGTTCTCATTTAAAGATTAAGAGCTTTATAAAGTTCCATTGAGATTATGAGAAAATTACTAAACCAGCACATACAATATTTTAAATAGTATTTAATTTCAACAGCTGTCAAATAATTATCTAAAGTTACTTTTTTAGCATTGCTAGATATTCTGCTAATATTGAGTGTTTTATAATGAAGGATGAACGTGTATTGAATAGTAATCTAAAGGAGCCAGGTTGCAAAGCAGAGTTAATGAGATTGACTTCGTTCACGGCTCATTTGAAAGACCAGTCATTAGCCACTAGTCAGCACCAGTCAGATCTCAAGAGGACCTGAGGGAATACAGGCTCCTTATCTGACTGCAGGGGACCTGAAGTCAGACAGCGACACACAGACAGGATCGTTCCTGCTGGGCTCAGCTGACAGGGCTAGAATATGCAAGCCGTACCACAAAGAACTGAAGTTACACTGGGTTTTGTGTTTTATGTTTTCAAAAACGAATTCCATCTCTGCAGTACCAAGTATTTGATAGGAAAAGCTGTAATTCTCAAAGCTTGATAATTTCTGGGTGAAAGAAAGGAATCGGATTCCAAGTTGGGCTGCTTCTCGTCCTTCAGGGAGTGAAGGTAAGAGTGTGGATCAATGTGGTACAGAGTCTTTGTATGGAGGGGAGACTAGATGATGGGTAGATTTCTGTTAAACTATAATGTTCTGTCTTGAAATATTGCTTTGTAAAATGAGTAATTTACACAGGAAACATGTTCCCCTCATTTCAGATAGAATCATCTTTATGCATGCATCAGCCACAGAAACTCCCCCTCCCACCCCCCACTTTTGAAACCAAAGTTACACCACTGAGTAGAGAGAGAGAAGACAGATGTTTGTTGTTTTTTTTTTTTTGCTAGCTAGAAAACCAGGATGCTAGAAGAGGCACATTCTGCACCGTTACAACTGATTTGTACTGTATCTATTTAAATGTTGATGTTATTTTAAGGACAGGGGGAGAAATATTTCTGACAAGTTTGTGATTTGTTCTGAGAAATGTAGGGGAGGAATTCTACATGATCTGCACCCAGTCCCGGTGTTTCAAGTGCTATTAAAATGACCAGGACTGTGCAGGCAGCAAACTCAGAAATGAGGCTCTTGCTAAGTCTGCTCTGAAGTAACCCATAATAAGCCTAACCAATACAGTTATCCACAGTTCCATTTCATATCCAAGATCTGAACACACCTGTAATTATAATCTTTAAAACAGCAAGCCCTTCATTTTTAAAACCCCCTCACTGTTTACTGTGGCTGCTGTGTAATTGTTCAACTGGGGGAACTGCTTCCAAAGTAATTTCTTTTCCCTGCAGTGTCTCTGGAGGACCCTTCAGCCTCCAGCTCTTTGAAATTCATATTGCAGCATACTTTTATGTAAATGCAGGTCCCAAATCAGTTAAAGCAGAGCAGCACAGCTGAGAGAGAGATGTTATTTCGGGTCTGCCGCACCGCCCTCTTGCGACCCCTGGTGGGAAAGAATCCCAGGGGTGTTCTGTAATCAGGTGCTGTAATTTAATATATTCTATCCTGCCCTTATTTTTTTTTTTTTATTCAAATCTTTTACACGACGGATTTCATTAGCATATTTGTTTGATGTTGGAAGGTTTGCTGTTACCAGCGTCGTTGCTTTTGACAGCTACGTCTGTGATTGAATGTGGTGGTAAAGCAGCTGATATGTGGGCATTGAAGTATTCTAATGCACACAACGTATTCTAAGTTCTGCTGCATATACGGTTCATTTCATGCAATGCCATTTACCAAGTAATATACTGTTGAGACATAGAAAGCAGATCCTCTCTGAGAAAGCTGGCAGCCACCTCAGGGTTTTACTCCAGCCTGGCATTTTCAGGAGCCCGTTGTCACAGCTAAGGATCTCTGGCTCGCTCTTCTGCACAGGTGTCCTGGCTCTGCTGTGCTGTGCCGGGATGGCCCTGTACCTCAGCTGCTGTTTGCTGCTCTCTCTGCTGTGCAGTCCAGTCTGCCGGTGCCACTGGCCCCAGGGGGGGGTGCACCCCGAGAACGAGGTGCTGCTGTACCCCTCCCCAGTGCTCCCTGTGAGTAAGATCACCAGTGTCCAGCTCAAGCGGAACAGCCCCAAGAGGTGAGTTCACACTGCAGCTGGGTGCAAGCTTGAGATGTGCCCCCGATTGTACTTTCCTGTGCTTTTGCTAAGGTCGCCTTTTAAAAGGGGTGGTGTGCTTTTTTAAATGTTTACCACATTTCTGTAAAATAAATAAATAAATGAAATCATTATTTACCTGTGTTGCACTTTAATTTGTTACATACTGTAGGACTCACCTGTGCCGTTTTGAAAGAAGCATATACTTTCATTTATAAAAAATGGTCATCTGGTTCCATACTTGGTAAACTAAAGTTCTTCCTGTAAGAGGCACCTGAAACTAGGTGTGCATGCTGAGAGCTTTAATGAACCCACATCCTAGCCTCGTATTTAATGTATTTGCATATTTATTTATTTATTTTTTGTATTTAATGTACCATGCCCTGTATTTCACTGTATTTAATGTATTGTGCATTGTTCCTCACTATCTTGTGAAGCACTTTGTGATGGTGGTCCACTATGAAAGGTTCTATATATATATATATATTTTATTAAAATGCATGTGTCTATAATATGTGCTTCTTTCAAAACTGCACGTTTGCTTTCTGCATAGCAAATGGCAGTCCATGTCACGTAAGATTTTAAGCATATGCTATATACACATAGAATGTTAGATAGAACCTTTGTAGTCATTCTTTCCTGATTCTGAACCCACAGGTGGTACTTTGCAGTACAGGAAGCCCGCTCTCCTTACTCCATCACAGTGACTCCCTGCGACGTTCCCATTGAATGGAGGTTATCAGCCAAGACACTCCTGGCAAAGCCCGTCAGTACACTGCACTGTGAGCATCTCCATTCAGATATTACTCATGTGTTACTTGCTCCTGAATAATTAACTCTTGGCTAAACTGGTCCCCATTGATGTGAATGTGCCATTTACCTTTTTTTATGCATTTTGATTTTAGTGGAATCTAAAAAGAGCAAGCCTGAACAGTACTGGAGGACTTCAGAGGCTGTGATGGATCTCTTCATCTACAGAGGGAACTCAGCAGAGACATTCACAGGCCGTTCCTCCAGCAGGGCCCTTTACACGATAATGCTTCTGTCGACAGAGAGGGACACACAGGTCACCATGTACCTGACGACTCGCGACAGGCCCCGCGGACTCATCCCCGAGCTGCCTTCGGACCCCCGGGTGGACACAGTCGGAGTGGGGATGACCAGCGTGACCCTCTCCTGGGAGCCCAGTCCTTCAGTCCTGCAGCAACGTCAGCAGCAGGACTTCCACTACTGCCTCCTGGTCAACCGCTGGCATAACTACAAGAGCTTGTGTGCAGCTGAAACCGCTATGAAGCACAAGGAGGAGGAGGAGGAGAAGCTATCTTCCATGGAATCTTGGTGGTGGCATGGTTCTTCTGAAATATCCACCAGTCTCCATCCTGGCCAGGATACAGCACTGAAATCTTCCGCTGATAAAAGCTCAGCTGTAACTGGGGTCTGCACTGGCACAGACAATGTCTACACGTTTTCAGATCTCCTCCCGGAGACTCAATACTACTTTGATGTCTTTGTGGTCAACAGACTGAACCAAACCAGCAGCACGTACACTGGGACCATCGCCCACACTCTCCCAGAGCCTCAGCCAGAGGTGGTTCAGCTGATAGATGGGGAGATAACACGGGTGGACCTCGAGATGCCCCAGCAGCAATACAGCTTTAGACCCAAGAGCTGGCAACGGAGCACACAGTTCACCTTCCAAACTTGCACACGGGGGCAGGTACAGGTCAAGATCACCAGCAAGGGGCGAACGCTGGCCTCTCAGGTGGTGGATGGGCTTGGTCAGATCTTGCTGGAAGGAAAGCCGAAATACGTTCTGCAGCTGGAGCCTGCATCAAACTCTGGGGCTTCTCTTAAAATCCAAGCCTCCACTGCATACCACAAGCCAGCCTTCCCTCTACTGCCAGAGAGCCTGAAGGTCAAGTCCTTCAGCAAACTGAGAACGTGCGATTCAGTCACGCTGGCCTGGCTGGGAACCCAGCAACGGAGCAAGTACTGCGTCTACAGGAAGAGGATTGCTGAAACCCAACTGCAACAGGTGAAGAAGAAGGACGATGACAGGTGTTCAGGGCCGGAGTCTAGAAGGAAAGCGGAGAAAGTTCTCTGCAAATACTTCCAGGAGCTCAACCCTCTGCGAGCAGTAACCACAGCTACCATCACAGGGCTGGAGCCGGGCACTTCTTACCTGTTTGATGTGTATCTAATCGGACACTGGGGATTCCCAGTCAAGTACCACAGTAAAGTGGTGAGGACCAGGAAAGCGTGTTGAGTTTCCTGGCTGACGTATGCATATATGACTTAATGGACTGGAGTCGGTCTGTAAATAGTTATTTCTTATTTAGTGTATGTTTTTGTACGGATTGTTATTGCACATCATTTCATTTATTTCTTTTCTAAAAAAAAAAAAAAAAATAATAGATTTTAGCCGTTGTAATCAAAACCACCACCGAATTCAACTGTCAGTTTTTGATACATAAAGTGCTGCATTGAATAAATGTTCTAATTATTATTATTATTATTAGTAGTAGTAATAGTAGTAGTATTAATGAAATTCACCAAACAGCATAGTTGTGTATTACTGTACAAGTTATAGTGTATGTGATGTTTTTGTGTGTTATACAGTACCTACATGTTTTTATTCAATAAGTAGTGTAACATGTTATTTTCCTCAATGTTTTCTATTTACAATAAAACAAGTGTTAGTATTACACAAGTTTTTTGTGTTATTATTTTTTATTATATCTATAATTTAGGGCCACCAGAAAACTAGGGGCCCCATAATTATGATCATACATATTTAATCTCCCATGTGTTTTATTTAGAATGCAAATGTATCACGTGTACATCACTGCAAGACTTGAAAATACTGTTTACAATTTTTATTTAATAACACTTGACAACCCCCTCTCTTGAAACTGGCTCAAGTGTTTTTGATACGAGACCTGCCTGTTTCTAGTGGCGCTATGTAAAATAATGTACTATTTAAAATGTAATATGTTAATTAGTAAATCATCGTTTTGGCTACAAACCGTCGCTACTCAAGTGGCGGCGATAAATGGAAACAAAAAAAAAAATTAAATGGTTTAGAAGCAGCAGCTTTAGTACAACAAAATCCAAAGTTTAGCTTGTTTTTACAAAAAAAGCCCCTACAAGACAGCTGTGAAGTGGCTGACAAAAACGAGCAGCAAGACGACCCGTGCAGCTGGTAATGTTGAGAAATTTAGCACGCCTTTCATCAGCCACAGTGTTTAGGGAACAACATCGGGTTTGTCGTGGTTATTAAACTCGAAGGAAAACATTATCGGTACAAAATGTACTGCCAGTAAGAAACCCACAAATAAGATAACCCTAGATTTTATTGGCCTTAAATTTAAAGAAATAGTGGCGGTATCACAACGTACCTATAAATGCACACAGAATGGTCACTACTTACTAGACTTTTCTTTGCTACCTGCTTTATGTTTTTTTTATTTCAGACGAAACAGAAAGCGAACACGTGTTTAATTAGCTAATCTACTAATCTTACATTCAGAATGCTAATTGGTTAACCGTCCCGTAGATGGTTGCTCGGTGTCGGGAGGCAGCACGACACTCACGCACGCATACACGCTTGACGCCGGTGAACGGCTCTTTATATGTTGAATAAAGATAATTTTATTATACCAAGATACGCAACCAAAGATATTCTGTATTACACAATGTAATGTCTTTGTTAGGGAAATCTTGGTATACTATAATAGAATGTCATTGTTTATACAGTATTGTTTTGCACTAATATCTCGCACACTTGTCACCGGCTAGAGCGCGCACGTAGACATCTACGTATTACGTCTAGCGCCAAATTTTAGTTGTCCGAGGACTGGGAGAAGTGCTGCAGAGAGGAGACGAAAAGACTGACACAGAAAGCCGGTATTTGCATGTTAAATATATAAGGAGTTTGAGGTTATATTCCACTGTGCAAGTGGTTGGTTACATCGGTGAGGTAATGTCACCAAGTCTTAATGTCTGTAGTGTTTTATA
This sequence comes from Polyodon spathula, assembly GCF_017654505.1. Lineage (NCBI taxonomy): Eukaryota > Metazoa > Chordata > Actinopteri > Acipenseriformes > Polyodontidae > Polyodon > Polyodon spathula. The sequence continues at coordinate 7,240,453 of NC_054543.1, forward strand.
TCTTTTTGTGTTTTTGGCCTAAAAAAAAAAAAACAACAACTTTATACTGGCTACGCACTGTATTTTGTAGTCAGTTTATATGAAATTAATGCAGTCCAGAACAGTAAGAGTCAAACTGATACCGCTAAGGAAAATGTAAACAGCAGGAATTTGCCATTTCAACGATGCTCTTTGTAAAATATTTGTGTTTTTTAAATTAATTTGCTCGCTATACTGATATTCCTGTTTAAGCCTGTGATGGGATCGAGTATTACACATAATTACTGTATTGTGAATTATATTATTAATTATAAATTGTACTCGTTGTATGTTGTATTATGTTGCACAAAACGCCACCATTATTATTATTATTATTATTATTATTATTATTATTATTATTAGGAGATATATGCTGGTTGATGACGATCATGTTTTTTCACAAAGGAGAAAGAAACCACTGACCACAAATACAATACCAACACCTTTACATAAAACTCTCAATTGTTTTGGACATAAAGTGTAGACGTTCATAAAGTACCGGTTTAATAATAGCTAGTAGTAAGCATTGTGTAACATCTGTACAACTCAACCCCCAAAACTGTCCATCAGAATTACTTGCAGGATCATTTTGAAAGTCGTCTTTAAATAATAATTATATTTGTTAGTGTTCTGATGTGAAGTAACCACTGCACATTTAAAAAAAAAAAAAAAAAAAAAAAAAAAGTTTTTGTCAGATGTCATTTGTATCAGTATTTGTTTATTTACTATGTAGGTAAACATGATCATGCATGTACTTGTGTTGCATGGAGTGCCTGACATGTGTCCTGTTTGTTCCCAGTTCCTGCTTCTAGCTGGGTGTGGAAGGCTGCTGCTATTCTAATATAGAATGGGTCTCCTGGATTGCTGTGAGGTGCTGTTTGGCACAAGTAACCTGTACCAGGTTCTTGGGGTGGAGAAGGAGGCGTCTGAGGCAGGGATCCGCAGGGGCTACTACAAAGTCTCTCTCCAGGTTCATCCAGACAGGGTCCCTGACAATGAGCAGGCCACAGAGAAATTTCAGGTACAAAAAACTAAATGTGGAATCATACACACTGTCACCACATAATCCACAAGTGTTTCAAACCCAACTGTGTTTGATTTCTGGTGGCAGGTCCTTGGAAAGGTGTATGCAGTATTGAGCGACAAGGAGCAGAGGGCAGTGTATGATGAACAAGGCATTGTGGACGAAGAGTCTGACACCCTGCGCCAGGACCGCTCGTGGGATGAGTACTGGAGGCTGCTGTTCCCAAAGGCAGGTCTCTGGGATGTGGGACTGCAAAGTGTGCAAAGTGCACTACTCTGTGCTGAATTGTAACGATTGTAAAATTCATTAGAAATAGAAGGTGAAGAGTGCACGCTAAAAATAAGGTGGTCCAGATTTATTATAAAAGCATTTTCACTTTTATAATTTTTTATAGAAGTTTTCTGTTCTGTATATAATACTTTTCGGATACTAAGCAAGGATAATTATGTTTTGGAACAGTGCAGTACAATCCACGTTGGGGTGACAGATGAAAAATGTTTCCTAACAATCTTTGACTCTTCAGATCACGGTGGATGACATTAAGGCGTTTGAGGCGAAGTATAAGGGATCAGAGGAGGAGGCTGAGGATGTCCGGAAGAGCTACATGGATCACAAGGGGAATATGGACCGCATCATGGTGTCAGTGCTGTGCTGCACCTACGAGGAAGAGCCTCGGATCCGGGAGATCATTGAGAAAGCCATCGCTGCGGAAGAGCTCCCAGCCTTCGATGCTTTCACAAAGGAGTCCGAGAAAAAGAAGGCGGCCAGAAAAAGACAAGTAAGGATACAGACTTTCCTGCTGCTTCATTTCTTTATCAACCCTTGTTGTTTAACTCAAATGTGATTATATATTTTTCCCTTCAGTTTCCTGCTGCTTCATTTCTTTATCAACCCTTGTTGTTTAACTCAAATGTGATTATATATTTTTCCCTTCAGTTTTATCCCCAATACAGTGACTGAAGGTGATTGTACATATATATTTAGTATGGATAACTGCGCAACCAAAGATAATGAAACTTTTGTACTGTGCTGTACATTACTTACCACAAGTTCTTGAATCTTAAGTCATTGTATTCCATTAACAGTATTATGTTGGCTATATATTACGAATGAATTGATTTGATATTTTACCCAAGTTGTCTTAACATACAGTACTGCTGTTTTCCTATGTTCTATAGGCTAACAGGGAGAAAAGAGAAGCAGAGAAAATGACAAAGGACATGGGGTTAGTCGATGGTGAGGACTCCCTGAAAGCACTTATTCAGGTAAAGTAGGGGCGGGCTGTTTTAAAAAATGTTATGAGTTTTAGAAACAATAAAAAGTTGTCCTTAAGCCATTTTAGAATTGTTGTATTTTCCCCACAAATAATTGAGTTCTACAGATGAAAAGTGCAATGAATGTGAAGTAATGTGTGTTTCTTCAAAATCCTAGAAGAGGCAGAAATCTCGTGAACAGGAGACTAACTCGTTTCTGACAGACCTGGAAGCAAAATATTGCAAGAAAGGAGGGAAGGGAAGCGCTGGAAAGAAAGGGAAGAAATGAAAACTTGATAAGAGCACTTTGTAAATAGTTTAAAACGAAAAATATTAAAAAGCACACTTTTTTCTTCCACCTCGTTACATAAAGGAACACTTTCCCCCGCCATGTTGTGATGCCCAGTAAATAATTAATTATGCGACATCCAACTTTTCTTGTTGTTTATGATGACTTTTCTGCCTGTTTTGACAGAGATGCAGTCTCAAGTATTAGTGTTCAGAGCTGATAATTGTATTTGTGTATACATGTTTCTCTTTATTCAATTGTAGTTTTTATAAAGTGTTCTGTTTTCACACTGTGTGTAAGCCGTTTGTTTTTTTTTTTACCTATGGCATTTAAGTGGTGGTGTCCGTAAATTATTTTCATTTTTTTATACTAATTGTAATTAATTGGCGATAGTTTTGTCTGTACTGGTAGACTTTTTTGGCCATCCACTTCCATTCCATTTGTTATTTAACTTGGTTGTGACCCTATTAAGATCTGCATCTTATTTACAAAGGGGGTTCTGTAAGACAGCAGCCTGCACATTTCCACTGCTTATATCCTGGTAATAGCTTATGAACAGCACCTAAAATCAATAGTTTAATGCACTGTCCAGGCACTGAATTCCAGTAAAAATAGGTTTATTGTATTTTGTAACCACATTACAGCACTTGTCATCGTCTTTTGTATTTCAAAAAGGTTATGTAAACAAGAAGCATAATAGAAATATCCCATTGTTTTTTATACAACCTTTCAGTCATGTCGTGAATAATTGAAAAGAAAAAGTGACTGTTTTTTTTCTTTACATAACTAGATGACAAAAAATGCTTTTAAAAGTAATTTGTATGAACTGATCACTGCCATTGATCTGTTTGCTTTGTTTAACACCTGGCAAAACTACAGTAGCAGGGTTTTTCCTCAGCCTCTTGGTGTTTGCCTGTGAATTACTAGTTTTGAATCATCGGGTTCATCTGTCGGTTTTTCTGCAAACGACCCAAATTAAAGTCATTACTTTCCCATCTGTGCTTCAGCTTTTATGATTTTTCTAATCATGGAGCTGTGTTGCTTGAATAGTGAGGTTTATTATTTGACTCCTCTATAGCTTTGTTGTTTAGCCATCTGCCCCTTCTTTCCTGATTCTAGATAAATCATGTGACACTTACCATTGTTACTGGTATGTTCTGTGCCAGGATCCTGGCTAAGATGTCATTGCTTTGTCTAGTGGTTATCTGTGTGTGGTAAAGACAGCGAGTACAGAACCATAATTCCAGATGAACCAATCAAAACACTGAACACTAGAACCAACTTACAATACTGTATCACTAGAAGACTTTTTTGGAATCAAAGTCATAGTTAAAAGCTTCCAAGCAAGCTCAAGACCAGTTAAGACAGCTGCAAATAAAGTATTTAAATCCCAGACCATGAGGTATGCAGTTCAATTTCCATCACTTATAAAGTATACCTAGTTTGGTATGAATTGTAACCAAAATTGCGTATAATGGACACTGCCAAGTTAACTATTTATAAAACTGATTTTATCCTAGTGCTCCTATAATACTCAGTTATGTTCCTTTCACTTCTACCTTGATGCAACATGGAAATCATGGGCTAAAAATCATAAAACTAACATCAGGTGCACAATAAAATAAAAAAAAATACCTATACATTGAGATGGCTTAATAACTGATTGTTTTGCATACTGTATTTGGCAGACATTTAAATTGTAGAAAAACTGTAGTTTGCAGTTTACAAATATCTCCCCCCACACATTTTTTCTTGGGAGTCTTTCTGGTCATGAGGTTATGCCTCATAGAATAGAAGTAGACTGAGGGATATCATCTTGAGGTCTTGCTAAAGTCCCTGCCTGCTGCTTCTAGATGTGAATCCACCTCTGCTGTGCGAGCGTATCTGAACAGGAATGGTGAGACCTGGAAAGAATAGGAGTAAGCGCAGAAACAAGTTGCATTAAAAACAAGTTCTGGGTATGCCTTGCAATAAGCACTCTGCTTTTGATTTCTCATGATGCCTGCCTGTCTGCAAATAAGTAATTTATACAATTATAAATACTACATTTCTATGCATAGGCAATCAATCCATTTGTAATTAATTGTTTTGAATGCGAAAAACACACGTATAAGGTTGAATATACCAAACTCACGCCCATACCTGAAGCGAGCTGGTCTTCGCTCTCCTCCTCATCCTCGATTGGGGAGTACCCCAGTGGGTGGTGATGGAAGGAGTCTAAGAAAGAGGAGCTGCTGATCCCCAGACTGATCCCAGTCACCCCAATACTGATTGAATCTGCAAAACAATACACAAGGCTGAAGGCAACAAACACTGGCTTAAAACAGTAAACTAACTTCACATGTGCTGGCTAATGCTGATCCCCTTAACTTTTTTCACTGATTTAGTGTGGTGCGATTCTAAACAAGTATCTACTGGCTCCCTAACTATTTAACAGTGGCTAACTATAGATCAAATAGATGATAGTCTTTTTTGAGTTCGTGAAGAATCTCTATAAATAGCCATTTGAAAATATGATTTTAATTAATGCAAGAACAGCAATTACAATTGCACAACTTCAAGAAAACAATGTCGAGGTCTTGCTGTGGCCAGCTTTTTCAGACCTGAGTCCAATAGAACGTCTGCGGGACCAAATCACCAGTGCCATCCACAACCTTCACCAGCTAGCTGCAGCTGCACAGGAAGAGTGGCGGAACATCCCACAGCAGTCTATCCAGAGGTTCTTGTGTTAATTAAAATTATGTCTTTTCAAATGGCTATTTATACAGATTCTTAATTCTTAATCGACTCTTTTTGGCAATTTTAACTCTGCTCAAATACTAAACACCTGCCGTTTTTATGAAATCAGATGACTTGAGCTCAATATTTTGTTATCCCAAGGAACAATACTACTCAAACAATCAACAAACCTATCTGCTCACTATTTAAAATGTAAATAACATGATGTATGTGCCTATTGAGCTATTGATGTGAAACTTAGACTGTTTTCATTGTGCATCAGTATATTCAGTGTGTGTGTGTGTGTGTGTGTATGTATATGTGTGTATATATATATATATATATATATATATATATAGATAGATAGATAGATAGATAGATAGATAGATAGATAGATAGATAGATCATTTTCTTTCAAATGGGATACAGGGCTGGGATAAGGTCCACACATGCTGTGGTTTATCTAGATAATGCTAAGGGTGAATTTACTGATGCATTTAAAAAAACTAGAAATGTCTGATAAGTTGTACAAGAATAAGAGCTTTTTCCCCATGGCTTGTTCTATGCCAGTATGAAAATTCAGTACTTGCTTAGATAAGCCCCAGTATGTTTGGATATTATACCCCATGGGACTTTATGCCAGCCCTTTCGTAAAGCACCCTTACCTGTACCTGCAGATCCCCTGCCAGGGCGGGTCTGGTTTATGTTATCGAGGACAGTAAAGGATCGTCGATAAGGAGTGTCCGACTGAAAAATATACAAACATAATAATAAAGAATATATATATATATATATATATATTTGTTTTTTTTTTGTTTTTTTAATAAAAAAAAGGTTAGTTTACAGCAGGGCGCTGTGGTGCACAAATTATTTTATTACTAATAACAAAATTACAAATTCAGGTTGAAACAGCACAACAGTAGAAGAAAGAATTAAATAAATACAATAGAATTCCCATTGCCAGAGGAAGACTATGTAAAGTACTCTGTGTGCTTTGGCAAGGCAGTGAAAACGGTACAGTGCCTTGAAGATGTGTATGTGCACTCTGTCATGAGGTGGTAGTGAATGGTACACTACCCTGAAGGTATGTGTGGTGTTGGGCCGCGAGTGGAGGTCTGGTCCCTGAAGCCTGTCTTGGAGAGGCAGGCTGCCCATGTCGTCAACCACTGCGCTGTGAGCTCGACTGGAAGTTCCACGGTGCTTCTAAACACAAAACGCAAGACATGCTTTAGCTGGGGAGTAAGAAATGCACCTGTTAGTCAAGTTAACATGCACTGTGCGTATATTTACTACTAGCAGAGTTTTGTTACAACAATCTGTAATTGTGAATGTTTTCTCCCCCCACCATTATATACAAATTGTCCTGTAACACCTGCACTTCAATGGCAGTGTCTACAAATTTCTCAATCAATTCAACAAATCATTCACAGATGTTCAAAGAAACAAACATCCAAACATGCACATATCCCTACAACAAAACTAAAAACAGTATGTGCACAACATGGAAAACAACGATAGCCACTGTACCTCCTGGTGGCGGCCAGTATGTGCTGGGTTCGAGTGCTCTGGTTCACACAAGCTGATCGGGGGCAGGCGATGGTTTCGGCTCAGGGGCATCAGCGGAGAAGACAACCGATCACTCGCTGTGGGTCTGCAACACAAAATGTTTGAATCAAATTCTTAGTTTATTAAATCTTTCTGATACTGTTGTGCAAGCTTGAAAATAAATGCCAAAAACGATATGCTAATTTACTTAAAATTACATCACACAGTGTATAAATGAGTTGATACAGGGTTAACAATCTACTTTGTCATTATACTAACACCAGGTGAGGGAAACCCAATGGTTTGGTGAGGCGACAAAGATGTGGGGAGTGATGTCATTAAGGTGCCATTATAAACCCAAATAACTACAGGAACGCATGCTAATCTACGCTTGCGATGTACTCGTTTAAAAAAGTACATTATTAGTTCAGTAACCAGAGAAGGATCCCTCCCAGTGCCTGTGGATGAGCTCTTCCATGCAGCCCACCAGCTCACTACAGACATCGTTGAAAACCTCACTCAGCCCGGTCTCCTATCGCTTATACTGCTTGGATGTCTAATGCACCCCTCTCAATAAAACCCGGAATGGTTTAGACTACTTAAGCAATGGGATTCTTCTCTATATTGCCAGGCAGACCCAGAAATCGCTCTCGGAGATACTCACAGTCGTGTTCCTCGGATGACCTCGTCCATGGAGCTGGGGGTCCCAGACTGGGACAGGCCGGGGGTGATGGGGTGCAGGGTACGGGGAGGGGGGTTGCGGCGGCGGGCGGACTGCGGGGGGCGTGACAGGGAGGAGCTGCTCTGCTCCAGGATGCGTCTCGGACGAGGCCGACTGGACGGGACAGCGCTGGACCCAGGGCACAGGGGTTGTCTCTCCTCCAGCTCCCTGTGAACACAGGCACACACACGCTTATTGCAGTTACTTTGAAACTGAACCTTGCAGGCTCGCCACTACAAAGTAAGAGACTGGCTTATACAACACAATACAGTAATCTGTCGCGTATCTGACTGCGTTGGGACCACAGTAAGGGCAGATAAGTAAAAAGGCAGATAAATCAATCATGTGAGCTGTGCAAGCCGTACTGTGTTTTGTCCATGGCAGCCAGGTTCCTCTGTTGCAGGGGGATGCCGTGAATCACAATCAGGTCGTTCAGGTTGTAATGGTGACCTCCTGCCCCAGCCTGGGCTCGGCTAGCCTGGGAAGAACAAACATCAAAGTGGGGACTCAGTGGCTAATCCAGGAAATAAAACAAGGCAGCGGTGTTATATACGCTCAAAAACCAAAACGTAAAAATGTATTATAGAAATTAATTTTGTACAATATAAGGAACTAATGAATTTGTTTTCTGTATAAAAAAATATATTTAAAAAAAACGGGGGGGTGGGACGACAGATTTAAAGACCACGTGCTTCAGTGCAAAATATAAAAGTAAAAAGAAATTTAAAATTTAAATTTAAAAATTTAAAAGAAAAAACATATTTTTTTTATTACTAAAACAATGTCTGTTACTGGAAGTACTTTTTTATGTACCTAACCTGTTCCTCACTAGTTTTTTTTTTTTTTTTTTTTTAGTAATCACCAGTTACTTTCAGAAATTAAAACAAATTATATGGGGCACACTGAGAAAGTCAAACAAAATGAGCAGAATAAAGTTCTGCCATCTCTCTGAATGGCTACTGATGGAAGACCGAGTTTTTGAAGAAATGTGGATTGGTGGCCTTATGTTAGAAGACTCTTAAAAAAGAAAGATTGTGTGGTGCATAATAACTTAAATAAATCTGCAATAGGAAGGCTGCTCTATTCATAAAGATTACACTCATTAATTTAAGACTTACCGTGGCTTTTTGTCTTTAAAGTCTGCTTTTCAGGAATTCAATAACATGTGGTATCCAGTAAATCTTCTACGGTGTTGTTAAAGAAGCCAACAGTAGTCTTGAACAGTTTCATTAATATTAAATCTTAAATAACTCTTCAGTCAAGACAGACTTTAAAAAAAAAAAACGTTTTAACATATGCCAGTGTGAAAAGGTCCCAGCAGTACAGTAATGTGCATTTAAAATAGCACCCAATACGAGTTGCATTCTTGGGTAAATGGGGCTAATGTTTGGACCACTTGTTTACAATTAGCACTTGGCTTTCGAGCTACATTTCCTTGACTGTGGTACAAGTGTCCATTGCTGAAAGAATGAATGCTTTGAACAAAATTACATACTTTAGAAGGCTTTCTCCTCGTTTTGGATTTCCGTCTGGATGTGGACTTTGAACTCTTTGACTTTGCAAGTGTGAAAATAAAAGGGACAGACAAGGAGAGAGAGAGAGACAATAACAAGGTGGTGTGGTGTGGAACACAACAGAGTGGAAAGGAATGGAATAAATCCAGGGTAAAGAAGAAAAGAAAAAAGATTAAGTTAATGAAATGAAAAACTTTGAAGGATGAAAACAAGAAGAAGAAACATTTTTTTAATAGATTGGAACTGGGAAAAAGATTAACCAGTTCTACGGGTCTTATTTACCACAGCTCACTGAATCTGTTATGAAGGCAAGTAGTGAACTTTTTTTTTACCATTTTAAATCTGCAGTCATTTTACATTTCCCCATGCTTTCCCATGCGAAAACAATTAAATAATTATGCTTAACATGTGCTTAACCCTGTTATACTTTCACAATGATTTTACAATCCATAATTTCAAAAACTCATCATAGGATATAGAGGAGGACTACATATGCTTTTACTACACTTTTATCATGTTTTCCCACAATAAACTTTAAAAAGGCTCAGCACCAGCTAACCCTGTCAGTGATCTCAGAGGGGGGTGACTCACCTGTGATTGCAGGTTGGGGGTAAAGGGGGGCACTCTGGACTGGGTCACTCGGGGCAGAACCACAGGCAAGGCAGAAAACAACATAAAGGGGCTCTCCGAATCCACCCTGGATGTGGCTATGGTCACTGCATTTCTCTCGTCGTCTTCAGAAACAATAACACAGCGACACATTATTAATTCAAGAATGCACGTGTTAGTTAAAAACTCAGAATCTCTCTGAATATGGTAACTCAATCAGGAATCTTACGAAATGCATATATCGCTGTATAAAAGGTAACTATAAGCTTCTGAGCAAATTCCAAACACTATTTAAGCAAGATAAGCAATAGAGGGGATAATAATGTTGGAAGACATGTATTTGTCAAAGAGTAATATACCTGAATCAAATGTATATTAAATTCCCCATTGTGATTGATGGCACTTTTTAATGTATATATAACTAAGTTAGGGCTCAGTTCAATAAACAAATACACTGTGCCAGATCTGCGCTGGTGATGCACTGTGCTTGTGAAAGTGCATTATCAGCTCAGTTACCTGAGATGGATCCCTCCCAGTGCCTGCGAATGAGCTCCTCCATGCAGCCCACCAGCTCCCTCCAGACATCATCAAACACTTCGTCCAGCACGGCCTCCTTCATGCAGCGGTAGGGGGATATGGGAGGGAACCCCAGCCTGTGTCTCCGCGTGAGGCAGCCCAGCCTCTTCTCAGCAGCCTCCTCATCCCTGGGGGGGGCAATCAGTGAATGGGGCAGATTTTCAAAGCGTTATCTCCACATACCATTCAGCAAAATTAAGTCCCACCATATGAATAAACAAACTGTGACCACATTCTTCAACACATTACCACTACATTGAGCCCACCCTGACCCAGCCTCATAGTAAATGAACAGTAAATCACAATATAGGCACTTCAATGTCATGTGGTACAACAAAGTCACCATGAAATTACCCAGTTAGCTCAGGATTTTGGTCAAATGTGCACAGCGTGGCCTATTGTATCATAAATAAAAACATTTTTAGAAATGTTTGGTCTGGGATTTGATAATGTTTGCATTATACTTACATGTCCTTACAATCAAAAGCCAAGTACTCCTCCATCAGCCCCTCTGCTGCAATCACCCTGTCTTCTTCGGGGTCCCGGGAGCCATCATACTGGGAGGAGGGACGTCTTGATGTTTCACGGTCTTTGCCAGAGCGGGGTCTGGAGAAAGGGGCCTTCCTCCCCACAACACTCAACCTGAGAATCCACCAAATGTGATATATATATATATATATATATATATATATATATATATATATATATATATATATATATATATATATAAAAGGAATAAAAAAAAAGAAAAAAGAGAAAGAAAAAAGAAAGATGTATACTCTTCCAAGTTATAGGGATACTTTAGGATACTTACTCTGTGGATTCCCGCTCCCTGTGACTGACACCTGGTGTTCTGTATGCTGGACTCCCAGGGGTAGAATACCACCTATATCCTTCATCAGTCGGGGTGACTACCTGAGAGCCCAGTATCCTAAAGGGACACACAGCAGAGACAGCACCATAATATTCTGACTTCGCTTTCACTTTTCTGATGAAAAGTTGAGTGCAGTGCTTTTTTGTAAGTGAATGTGTGTGTATTTTTTATTTTTTGTATAAGTTTAATGGTAGACTAAGCACAGATGAAGCCAGGAAAGTTTGATTATAGAGAACAATTTGTATTTCCTAATAGCAGTTTGAGCCATTCCACACTACTGTAAAAGTCGGATCATCTTAAATTGCTAGATCTACACTGAATGTTTCATGATAGGTCACATCCGTGAAAACCAGCAGATCTGCTGGTGTAAACATGCGCAAACATTATAAAAGGGCAGAGGAGTGACTCAAGTGTTTTGTGTTTCGTAAAGGGGGAGGGTTTACCTGAGGTGTGGGAACCGTGACTTCCACTGCTGGCACTCATCCTGCAGACCACAAAGCTGTGCGATCGCTGTGCCCTCGTACAGCAGCTCATCAATCTCCTCAAACATCTGCTGCACCTGCCGTGAGGCTGCCTTGTCAAACTCCTACACACATTAACATTGTCTTATTAATTGCAAAAGTGAAACAATGCTTTCAGCAATAAAGGCAGAGATGTTGGTGCTAGGCCTACGGTATACAAGGCTTTCCCTTTGACTCTGCTGTCTTGTACTCACATCGTAGCCCCAGGAAAAGACAGAGCTGCGTTCTGTGGAGACCCCAGTCCCAGTGTAACTCTGGATGGCAGACCAGGAGTTTGCAATGTCAGCTCCAGTGACTGTCTGGCAGTCCTCTGAGGACTCACTGATGGGGCAAATCCAGGAGACAACAGTTTTACAACAGTACAGTTTGATCAAACCTTTTTTTGTCAATGCCTTTCTTGTTAAGTAAAAAATTATATTTGTATTTACCAGGTTTCTTTGTAGTACTAAAGTATATCTTAGTGTTTAATGTTATGGATAACAGTGTAACTTGAAACAAGCTGCATGTATGCAGAACCATCAGGAAATGTTAATAAAATGTAAACAAAAATGACAGCAATACGTTTTTAAAACGCAAATGTAAGAAGTCCTCAGACCCACATTTTTCATCTCCCATCCACTCCTTTCATATTATCATTCTGTGCTTGTGTCTCCCCCAGTCAATCAAACAAAAAGAAGCTGGTCCCCGCCCTTCACAGAAGCAGCACCTTGTGACTGTTCACAGCACGCTGTCAGGGGAGTAGCGGCTCACACTGGGAAGTCCAACAAGGATCATTTACATGACTGAGGCCCAAGTTGTTTTTTTATTTTTAAAACATTATTTTGCGTAATGCCTTCATCCATCGTATAACAACAAGATGAGGCAGGCATTAGATGAAACGTTTGTCTGATTGACATCACATTTGCCTAACTGCAAGAACAGTATTATCTGTCTTTGGGAATATCATCCTAATAATAATGTTACCTGCTGTAGGTGGAAACAGCCTCTTTCACATCATCTAAAAAGCTGTCTGGGAGAAACTCATCATCATTGTCCGGCAGAGGGTGGTGCTCTAAACTACTTCTAGATAGGCCACGTCTGGGGGAAAGAAAAATTGTTACAGTTACTGAAAGGATTATAATACCCTGCTGTACAGCGATATAAACAAGGCTCCTATTGCATAGCTTATTGACCCATTCCTGTTTAAAAGTTTAACAAGACACACCCGAGCTTGTTACATATACACTGGGGTCCATCATGCTCATACTAAAACCTGGAATTAGGCAATAGGAGTCTTATTGCCATCTTTGCAGTATATGGTTCATTAATAGTCTGTACTAGCTACATATTAAAGGAACGTCTTGCCTATTACGTGTTGAAACTGTAATTTGTTAAGTCTTGGAGCCGTAAGCACCTGCCAACCAAGAACCTGATCTGCAGTATTGAGGACTGACGTCATATGTCCTGAATATATATATATATATATATATATAATATATATATATATATATATATATTATATATATATATATATATATATATATAGTATATTTTATGTAATAGCAGCTGTAATTAATATGTCATCATGCAAAGGCTAGCCCATTTACCCAAAACGGTGTGTGTGATGGCAGGTGCTTTAGTCTACCCTATGAAGGTCAGTGTTTCCTTGTTTTAAACCTTGGCAATGAATACAGATTGAAATCGACATATTGCACTCACATTTCGAGGTTATGCGACACGGACTTTCTGTTGTATCTGGAAATCATTCTTTTCTTAGTGCTTTTTTATTATTATTACATCGTTATCCCCGAGTCCTCCTTCTGCTCGCTATCTGCTGATCCCCGGCCCCGCTGCCTCCTCCTTCGCCGGGGGTGTAGCATCCTACCTCCTTCTTACACTCGCCCTACTCGAGTCCCTGGTCGAGTAAAGGCCTACCACTCAAATCTAGATATTCAAATGTATATTTTTAAAACAATAACACAACTTAATAGAGCAAACGAGAACTTGTGAAATTTAACATGCTACATTTATTTTATATTGATTTTATGAAGGAAACATAAGGTGAGTAAACCTGCACCTTTAAATGTTTTCATCCCTCCACCCTCAAAGTATGACCATAATAACAACAACTGGGGTGTCATGGATACCTAAAGTCTCCTCCACCGCCTAGCCTACTGGGAGTAGTAGTTTTTTAGTCTTAATCACGAGTCGCGACAGCAAAGATAACGCAAGAGCGAGGGAGAAAAATAACTTCAAGTCCCTGTGTGCACAGCGCTAACGGCACAGCAGTTCATTCTGGGAAGTCTAGTTTTTTTTTGTTTTTTGTTCTTTTTTAAGTACTTCGGAAAGTAGGAACGTGTAAACAGGGTCTAACGTAAAGACATGTAGACGTCATTGTTTACATGTACGTTCTTTGTAAACTTCACCAACACAGCAAAACTGCGTCACATAATTTATTTTAACTTAACGTTTTTTTTTTTTTTTTATAAGCTAAGCTCGAATTTTAATTCGTAATGAACAATAAACACAGTAGTTAATAAAGCACACACAAAATAGATTTGGTTTGCCTTTGAAGTGTAGAAAAAAAAAAACAGCGGAACACGTAAATGTTCTTTGTTCTTCTGGTGACGATACGGCATGGTTGAGCGATCAACCGTGTCGTCATGGAGAGAAAGAAATGTGTGAAATGCAGAATTGTAACAATACTAATCTCTATTTTTATATAGAATTGTATGTTGTATGTAAACTAATACAACAGTTATTATCCTGTAGGGTGCTGGAGTGGTTGACTTGTCCAGGGATTTAGGCCATGATGACAAAGATGATGAAGAAGATGGGGTTGATAATAATTTAGACCTTCAGGCAGCAGGGGACGCTGTTCCACTCGACCTGGATTGTTTCTGGTTTCAAACCTGCTGGAATCGTGCAGCTCTCAAGAAGGGCTGTCCGGTCTTGCCTCCAACATTCTCCACAGCATGGGGGTCTGAAAAAAAAACAAACAATGATTTTAAATGTAGGATGTTACAAAGTAAGAAGGGCTGAATTTTCAAGTTTTTATTTTTTGTTCGGGAGGAGTTATCAGTTTGAATTATTTGTCAGATTTGGTTATTTTCAGTTATTAAAAATAAACATCAATAACTTTTTGGTTCACTGAATAAAACCATAATGCCATAAAAAGTTAAGTGGCACTGGCAACCCCATGTTGCTGGTGTGTTTGGGTTTGTGGTCGTTAAGCCTGTTGATAAGCAAATGACTGACGGGGTGCCCACCCATCATTGTTGTTTGAGACCGACGAAAATCCAGTTTGGTAAAATGTGGTTGGCATGGATGGGGTTGAATCCCAATAAAGCCTTTGGCAATGTGGCTGGAGTCTTAATAAAGTAATTGTTTAATGGGTAGTTAAGGCTAATTAATCATTGTCGAGCTGCGGAGAGCTGTCACGATGGAGTCCAGGGCCAGCAACCCAGCCAAGTAGCCTAGGAAGAGGAGGCTGTGCCAGCTTCCCTGGATCAGAGTCTGGGGGTAGTCCAGCTGGAGCAGGCAGAAGCAGCCCAGCACCAGGCTGCTGTTGACTGTGACTGTGGATATCCAGCATGGAAACATTCCCAATCCCAGATGGAAGCCGCTCCCAGAGCTTCTGCAGCCAGCACAGGTACAGGCTCTCCAGGATCAGGCTCAGAGGAGCGTACAGGTAGACTAGAGAGTCCTCCGAGTGGGTGCTGTGGATACCTGGACGGGGGAAGGTGCAGGATACAAGAGGGTTATCAAAGGGATCCTATACCAGCGCACCCTTCCTCATGTCTACTGGACAAACCTTTCAGCTGGAGCCTTCAAAGGACGCTGAGCCATAGTCCTGCTTACTGTGTAAACACTGACGATACCAGGGCACTGTTCTACAACGCTAGCAGAGGATGTTTATATATATATATATATATATATATATATATATATATATATATATATATATATATATATGTAAGCATGGTAAAAATGCATGCATATCGTGGTAAAATTTAGGGTGGCATCTAATATTTTTTGCGGTAAGATAGTCGAAGACTAGTGCTAAGTTGGGATCTACTGAACCAGCCAGTAAAGTATTGAAAGAGTTAGTATCAATTCCAATTCAAGTAAATCAATTCAATCCATCCAGCTGTGTGTTAACTGGCGGTGAGGAGGACACGCACTCTGAGCGAGGGTGGGCGCTGTGTGCTGGCCAGGCAGGCGATGTTTCTGTTAATAGGGAAGCTCACTGTACTTCAGTCAGCCCGTATTCAGTTCCAAGCACGCTCCATAAACCCTGTTTATTTACAGGTACGCAATCAGTTACTGTCTGATCCATGCACTGCGTACATACAGCACAGACACGCAGGGGGATTCATATGCACCCCCTCTGTTTATCTCGTTATGATTAGCAGCAATGAAATACATATTTGCTCTGAATTTACAAGAGGTTGGCAATGACAGTTAGCGTGATCCAAAGACCCAATCACACACACACACATATACACACAGAGTACAAATGTAACCACACCAAAAAACATTATCTTTACAATACAACAGCTGTAGTTGTCGCAAGGAGTTAAATGCTGTTACTGCTATTTATCACAGTGGGCCTTTGGCCTCTTGCTGTTCTTAACATTGCTTTAGTACAGTATGGATATATTTATATAAAGTAGGTATGCACCCAAGTGTTAACAGAAGAGCCCTTTTTATTATACTTTTGCTTTTATAAATGGCAGTTCTGATATAGGGGAGTTTATTCCCATTAACTTTGATGCTTGTGGAAAATTTTGGGGGAACAAAACTCAGATGTGATCTGATTAAGCCACACATTGAAAAGCATGAGGTCAAAACCTTTTTGTCATCCTGCACGTGGATCTGGAATCCTCTCTAGACCAGCCTCCTCAAACAAGGTGATTAGGCACGGCACTCGAAAATGAGACAATTTTGTGAGCAGCAGCCACATCTTTCAATGAGAAACGTGAAGTGCTTGTATTGGTTTTGTATGCATGCATGTACTTCTCTTTTAGAGATGCTTAACTATACAGAATATTGCCTTGTAATCATGCTTTGTAATTGCAGTGTTTTGCAGTCTGGTGCGATGGGATTATCTCAAGGGTCCTTAGCTCTGTTAAATCCGCAAACACAATTTATTTGGAAGCGTTGCCAAGCTAACGAATGAGCTTAACATCCTGTTTGAAAAAAGGAAAAATCTGAAAACAAATGTCCCAAACATTTTCAATCACGTTGACAGCCTGTTTCGCCAAATGAAATAAGGTTTCCCAGTTTGTGAAACCCTAGAGGAGGTTTACAAACAAAAAATATGTGAGTTAAAGTTTGAAAAGGGCCCCATTTTCATGTGCTGCATCAATATTATTATTATTTGAAATATGACGTAAAACAACCTCGAAGAACTCAAGCCGATAAACATTGAGGTTAAAATAGATATAGTATACTTAGGCTTAAATATGCTACAGTACTACACTAAGCTGTCATATTGTTGACTCTAGTGTTGGTCTCTACTAGAAAGTATGTGTTTTTATGTGGGCTGCCTGTCTTCACATGCTTGCTAGCTCCTACTTGTCGGTACCCTTGGTTACAAGGAGACACCGTGCCAGGTGTCTGTGACAGGAGCTTATGCATGGCTGCTACAGTCACTGTTGACGGTGGTTCAGTGATGGGATATGAAGTGTTTCACCTGCAAATGCTTCTTCTTCACTTGAGCGTGCATCCTGGAAAGACACAGTTCCTAAACAGACACCCCCGCCCTCAATGAGATCACTGAAACAAGCTGCTCAGTGCTGCAAAGATATTAAAGCCTTATTTTTTAATTATCACATATAACAATGCGTTTAGTCTGAATTGCAGTTTAGATGTGATTACATTAAGTCTGAAATGACAACTATTTGAATTTTTAATAACATAAAAAAAATAGTTCATTGATTTTATAGGAAGCGAAGCAAATTTTCACAAGGGACCAAAGTTTAATGTTACAGCACAGTGCTCAAAGGACATTTTGATCTGGTGGCAGAGTGGGTTAATTCAATAAACATTCATGCCTTTCACCTGGGTTCACGTCCAACTGAAGTGCAATGAGTTTGAAGGCCTCAGCTTAGCACGCATGAATAGTAGTTGTTTGATCCACAGCACAAAACCATTTGGAGGCAGGTATGCATGCTGCAGGCAGGCAGGGGGTGTTTGGGTCAGGACTGAGGTGTGTTTTCAGTGCCAAAGCTGTGAAAAGAAGCTCCAAGGGCAACCCTGCCTGACAGCAGCCACTGGTACTATTTGCCAGCTGCACTTTCTGACCCTCTCCAATAAGTGCCTAACATTTTCAAGTGCGTTATACAAATCCAGTTACAAACCAAGACTCTTCAGCGAACAAGAGTAAATAAGCCCAGCCGCTGGGTCACATGGGTCTCGGCTTGTTAGATCCATCTGTTAGGACGTGCTCGCTTGTAAAGTTCTAGAGCACTTCACCTCATCCTGTTTCCACAGCAACCTATCGAAATAGAGGCCAACCTTCAGACTGGCTGATAAAAAACAAATTAAAAAGAAAAGTCACGCACACACAAAGGGAAAGGAAGGAAGCCAGCGAAGGCAGTGTTTGTAAAGCATGATGCGCTCCTTCACTGTCTGCATCCGACTGAACCACTTGCTGCTGCTGTTTTGTTTTTGACAAGGAAAATAAAGTGACATTTCCATTATTTTGCTGATGATGGCAGCTCCTTGAGCTGATGATGAATGCCCGTTCTCCCTGGAATCTCTCACCCCGATGTGCCGTTGATGGGAAAGGCTTTGCTGGTGCCACACACTGACCAAGGCCAATGTAAGAAATGGGGATAGGATCTTCCAGGTGAGTCTATGATTCAGCGGTATATCTGCTTGAACACAGAGTTAGTGTTTTTAAACAGCAGCAGGTGTAGTGTTTTTATATTCAATTTGCTTTAGTTTTGTATTCAGTTTTTGCATTTGTTAACTTTTTTCTCTAGTGGATGATTTCTCATGTTGGCTTTTCTGATTGACAACAAGGATTGCATTTTTAAGTTGTTTTAAAGGGTGATGTTATCCTTATAAAAGTTACCTATTGTAAAAGCACAGTAAAGTGTAATAACGCACAGTGAAAGTATGATACACCATGGGTAAGCATTGTAAAGCCCATGGAGGTATGATAAAGCATTAAAAAACATTAAAAAATCATCAACCTCATTGCACAGCAGTGACCCCTACTGGTTGGACAACCAGCAAGGTCAGGTGGAGACAAGTGAGGCGATTGGCTTGATCAGGTGGTGGGCCTTGATCTGTATACACAGTTTGCAGTGGTGAGGCGGTGTTCAAATTGAACATTACAAGCAGAGTAAAACCAGGGGTAAAATAATTAGCGAAAAACCGCTGGAGTGCTGTTGTCATCTAACCACGTGCTGTATTGTTGCGTTGGGATACAGAACTGGGAGGTGTCGGACTGCTCCCCTCAATGTATACCGACAGGCCTGGGAACCCCAACACAGCACCCCCTACAGACTCTCCAACGGCATTGACAATGGCTCGGACTACCAGAGTGGGACGAAGCCTGTGGTCTCCATAGTAACGCCGCTCTCACTAGGTAATCCTATCCAACTTAAATGTGAAAGGTCTGGAAAGTTGCAAATAGATTAGATAAAAAGCATTCCCTAATCTTTGACACCAAACTAAAACCGAAAAGATATGCATTTTGAGAAACCTTCAAATTAGAAAGCGCTAAACCAGGACAGAAAAGGGCGGCTATTTTATGAGTGTCGTGTTTATTTGTTTGAAACAGGGTGAATATAATTGTTCAAATGTAAGGCTTTGAAAATCCGGCACTGCAGCATTTTAAACACGTTGCTGATACGTTTATTTATCCTGTGATTTCATGCTCATGTGTTGTTAACCCTGTCTCTGCTGTGCTTGTCAGGGAGTGCTGTGCAGAACAACACTGCTGTGCTGGTCCCCTCTGTGCCTGAGAGGCCTGTGGTCCGGGGGGGCTATGTCACGGCCCAGCAGGTCTACAACTTCCTGAACGCAGAGGCCGGAGAGCCAGCCCTGCACAACCCAGACTACATCCTGATCCTGGACTGCCGCAGCACTGAGCGGTAACCTCACACACACTGACACATATACTGTACTGACAACACTGAGCAGTAACCTCACATGCACTGACACACACTGACAGCACATACTCACACACACACACACTGACAACACATATTCACACGCATACACTGACAACATATACTCACACACTCAGACACTCACACACTAACACAATACAGCCCCATTCCTAACAACGCCTGAAGCTAGGTCCTGCTTGTGCGTCTCTCTCTCGGCAGGTACAAGCAGTCGCACATGGTGACGGCGCGAGTCAGCCTTACAGTTCTGCACCCGGAGCTGGGCTGCCTGATCACCAGGAGCCAGCTGCAGGAGTACTCCATCATCCTGCTATACGGGGAGGAGGGGGACAGAGCAGATGAGGGCTTCACCCCACCCCAGAGGATCCCTGTGGTGTACCATGGTAAAGGTGTAGCAAAGGCATAGTATAAGCACGGTGAATCTGAGATTATACTGTAAAAACAAAACAAAGAAACCCAAAATGGTTAACTGTAAAAACATGGGAAAAATATAGTAAACTATGAAAATACAGATGGGTGGGGAAACTTATATGGGAACACACACCAGGTGATCCCTGCAGCCACATGGCTTTCATAATGAAACGATCATCAATGATAATGCAGGCAGTGGCCAATACTACAGCAGCCAAGCAATGGTTCTGTACTAAAGTTCAGATAGCAGCCATTAGTAGACAAAGTGGTAACACTTTCCAGTGTTAAGAACTAGTGCACACTGATAATCCATAACATTACTATCAACATTCTTTTTATTTTACATAAATCTGTTATACATTCTCTCTCTAATTAGGAGTCAACAGAGAAGTGGCCATGCACCTCCCTGCTGCCCTTCACAGATGGAAATAAGACTGCCACTGCATAGCAGTTTGATCCATTCCTGGTTTTACTAAGACACACCAAGCTACTGCTACACTGTGGCTAATCAAGCTCGTACCAAAACCTGGAATGGGGGAGCTGCTCTTTTTTCCATCCCTGCTTCAGCAGTGTTCTTTTTTCACCAAGACTTCTCCATTGTCCCTCTGCAGGTGGAAGCAAAAAGGTGTCAGGGGGACTCCACAGCCCTCCTGGAAACCAGTGCTCTTGCTGTTTAACGCAGCCTGTTCCGTTCTCTCTCTCCAGGTGGCAGCAGAGAGTCTGCGGGGGACACCCCCACCCTTCAGCGCTGCTTCTTCCAGCTCAGCTCTCTGGGGATGGACCCTGTGGTCCTCCAGGGTGGTTACACAGCCTTCTCCCGTCTCTACCCATTCCTGTGCACCCCCACGATGATCCTGCTGGAGTCCGAGCGCCGGGCCCTCACCATCTACCCCTCGGAGATCCTGGAGGGAGCACTGTACCAGGGCTCGGCCAGGCAGGCATCGGACTACCGCATCATCAAGAACCTGCAGATCACCCACGTGCTGAACGCCACGGCTGAGTGCCCCGACGCCTTCCCCAGCACGCTGCGCTACCTCCACCTGCGGCTGAACGACGACACGCACCAGGACGTGGCCGAGAGCTTCCCCGCCGCCACGCGCTTCATCACCCAGGCACTGCGGGCCGAGGGGGGCCGGGTCCTGGTGCACTGCAGCCTGGGGCGCAGCCGCAGCTCCGCCCTCACCCTGGCCTTCCTCATGGAGCACCGTCACTGGACCCTGCGGCACGCCTACCAGTGGCTGAAGGAGCGACGGGCCTGCGCCGCCCCCAACGACGGCTTCCTGCGGCAGCTGCTCGCCTATGAGGAGAGGCTCTTCGGGAAGAAGCTCACTGACCTGCAGGACATTCGGGTCTAGGGCTGGCACGACAGGGGGGTTCATTCACTAAAGACCAGACGGGACATGGGTATCTATAGCGAGTACCCAGGGTGCCATTCTTCTAACCTTGCTGAGGATGTTCTGCCATGTTTCCATCTGCCACATATCCATCTGCCACAGGGACAGGAGTTCAACGGGATCAGCAGGGATCAAACAGGAATGTCTGATGAAGGAATGTAAAGGACACTCGAGGCAACCTCAAACTGCGCTAAAAAAAACTGCAAAGCACAAAAACAAACAAAAGACTGACAATAATTACAATCAGAGATATTTTTTAAATGGGAACTACACAGGAAAGTGATACACACAGATGAGGACAGATGAATGTGTAATGCCCTGTTTTCTGACTGGATTGTAGACTGCAGTTGGAATCTGCCACAGACAGCCCCAGTTTAACTTTTTGAACAAGATGATAATTCTGGATAGTAGGGGGCAATATGTAATGATGGAATACATAGTAAAACTTTAACAGACTTGTTTGTTAACTGTCTAAAATAAGCTAACATAAGGTATATGTTTTTTAAACAGTGTGGTATACCTATTTAAAACATCATTCCTCTAAAATGTTGCTTTGCTTCATTTCTTATAGCTCGTCTTGTGTAGCCAGTATGTGGCACTGTATGTCAGGGCGACACAGAATCCAATCTAATCTGTCATTAAGAGTTTCTGCTCGAAAATGCTGAAAGCGCAGTAGGTAGTTAATTTAGGCCATAAAGAATACTTTAGATACACATCACTATTCAAAACCAAGCACCAATTGTTTTTTGTATATTTTTTTTATTTTTTATTAAAGTTGATAAAACTCTAAGAATTATGAATTAAAAAAAATGTGTTTGTATATAATATATATATATATATATATATATATATATATATATATATATATATATATATATATATATATAATATATACTGTAATTTGAGGTATTTATTAAAAACCAGTGTGGGATGATATGTAAGGATAGGTGGTGGAGCTGTAGTGAGATTAACCCTTTTTAATCCTGTGTCCCCCCCATGCTTGTGGGGTTTAACCTGATTTGTACTATGGGGTAAAAAGAGTTAACAGTGGCTGTCTTCAAAGTATGTGCAGCAGCTTTTACATCTAACTTCTGGCCTCTACTGGAAAACCGACAGGGATTTGGTCTGGTAATGTTTATGACCCTGTGATGCTAATGCTCAGTTTGTGAAGTCTTTCAATTAGAATGTATAGCCTCTAATTGTTTTACTGATACAGTTTTTCCATGCCACATGTCTGAGACTCAATACAGTAAGCCCTCCCCTACTCCCTGTAATCCACGCTGTAACCACACAACACTGCAACTCATGCTGCTATTTGGGTTGTTGATTGGCCCACTCCTGGATGAGCTGATTGGCTATGGCTGTGCGGGGAGGGACCCAGACTGGCGTGGCCCTGCCAGCTCTCTCCCTTGGCGGTCTCTTCCGTTCCAGAGCCTCCCTCACCTCTTCTACGCTGAACCAGCGAGCATCCTCCAGCTCCACACTGTTCAAGCTGATCTGCAAGATGACAGCAGTCAATCACACAGCGGCGAGACACTGTGCACACACACACATACACACACAAGTCTGTTTACAGTGCTCTACAGAGCTCTCAGCATCATGTCTGACCTCCAAATCCTTAACCCGTTAACTCTATCTAGCATACGCATTATTTCTTATATCACTAGGGGGTAGAGTGTCACAAGGGAACAGGTTACTGGGTACACTTTGGTATACCTTGTGTACTTCAGACATGATAGTGAGAGCTGTTTTTGATGCCACAGTGGTACTTTAAACTTTTTAAAAGTTACCTGTTAAATCTAATTACATTAAGAGCCCCTGGCTTTAATAGTATTGGCTATTCACGGCTGCGATATTTGACTCCCAGGCTCTTTGAAGAAGGTGATTTCCCACACATACAGTCACAATACAGACTCGCTGCTGATGCGGTACCTGGGTGTGTCTGGGGTTGACAGTAGCATGGCAGGCCATCATGAGAGAGCTGTTTGGAAAGGGCCAGTGCTGGGAGCCTGTGTACCACAGAGACTCCACCTCGAGACCCACCTCCTCCGCTACCTCCCGCTGCACTGTCTCCTCCACCGTCTCACCTGTAGGGGGCGACACTCACAGTCACGCCAATGCACTACTCCTACTGAACACCATACTGGAACCTTGTTTCACAGCTCATACTAGTCGTAAAGGTCCAATCAGAAACCTATAACGGTGCACATAGGCCAATGCCCTTGTTGTCAAATTGTTTCTGGTTAAATTGCAATAAATCTTTTGGTGTTATTGATGCGTGCAACTGTGTCTCTCAGTATAGTGTGGCTCTCATCAGCTTTGATACCTCTACGGTGTGGAATGAGTTACTTAGCTATGTTGTTGATGTTGCATCAATGGGATCCTTTATAAGCCGACTCCACAAAGTTTTGAGATCGATTGGCTGCTAGGAATCGGACGAGCAATGATTGGCCGGATTGCCTCCTCTGATTTGTAAATGTTCTTAAGTTCGTAGTCAAACTGAAGAGCGCCAATGTGCAACATGGATAAGATGTAACACATACGTCCCCTTACCTACATCACAGAACCCAGCCAGGGCGCTGTACATTCCTTTGGCAAAGGATGCCTGTCGCGCAAGCAAGCACCGGGTACCGTCTGACACCAGGGTGATCACCACCGGCGCCATCTAATGGGACAAAACGAGAACTGCAGGAGCACCACCAACAGCTTGTAAGATTTATTGAAGCGAAAATCCGAAATCCACACTAAGAAATGCAGATGCACAGGGATGCCTGTATGTTACAAGGCAATTGAGCAGGGAGTAGGTTAGGCACCGACAGCCTCTCACCTGTGGATAGTAGATGGCCCCATTGGCGTGGCACACCCGCTTGCTGCCCGCCTGGTTCCGCTGGGTAAGCTGCCCACTCTCACTGCAGTATCTGTGGGTCTGGTGCCAGCGGAGCAGGGCTTGGCTCTGGAGAGAGAAAGTAACAAGATTCCAAAGTTGGTTCGCCGGTTCTGAAGCTGATCACCTTAAGGCTGCCACATTCAGTTTGCTGTTACTAAACACTTAGCAATTACCTAAATTAAGTTTATAAACTAAGGTTCAGATGGAAGGACTGCCCCAAAATCTCACCTATCGGAGCAAAAAAGATGGACTGGTATCTTACCCGTCTATTATATTTGATTTATCCCCATCCCTCCGTCCCCCTCAACTCCAGTCTTGCTGCTCCCCTTTTATGGGAGTCTGCTGCCTTGTCCAGCAGGTCAGGGGATGGACCCTCAAACCAAGCGGGTTCGAGGCAATCAATAAAATATTCCTGATCTACTTAAACTAAACTCCAGCCACTAAATTCATTACAGCTTTCTGACTGCTGGTCTGTGTTTATAATAGCAATTATGTGCAAAACCAGTCACATACTATTATTGAAATGCAGTGACACATTCGGTAGATGGATCACCTCAATCGTTTAATATTTCAGTAAATACCTGGGATATCAGTGGGAGATCATGTCCGTTTAAGAGAAGGAAGGCCTTCCTCAATTCCACGAACTTGCCAGTAACCTGTGACTCCACGCTCTCTCTCTCCAGTACCCCTAGGAACACACATTGTAATTGTTTTTTAGAAAAGTCGCAGAAATAGCAGGGATGAGCTCCTGAGAAGAACAGGCACTGTGTGGAGCTGGCTTCTTGGAGCTGGAGTAGTCACGCCATGTCTCTCCTAACCAATCACTGCGTTTCTCTGTGTTCATTGCGTGACTGCTCTCGAGGCATCAGAGGGTTAATAAGTGAATGTTATCTCACCGAGGTCCAGAGCAAACTGAGTCACATGGCTCTCCGAACAGCCAATCAGAATGGACTCCTGCAGAAGTTCTTCATTCTGACCCAGCTTTCCCAGAATCCCCTTCACGTCTGAAAGGGTAATGCCAGCCATTTTAAAATGCTACAATGACAAGGAATCTCCAAACAGTGGCAGAAAGTAGCACATCAGTTATTGTTCAGAGTGCTGTAGTGTCTTGCTATATTTAATTACGTTAAAAAGATTTAATTACTCTCTGAAAATCTGCATTTTCATTTGGTGTTTCTTTTAAAATAGGATAGAATTAAATATGTTTATGTAATTAAATGTATAATTCATTAAAGAGTAAGTAACGGGGTCCCAAAAAAAAATATAGCTTAAACATTCCCACATGTCGCTACGACTGGTTAAATTGCATACATGTCATTCTTCTTTTTATTGTTAACATCCTGACAATATTTTACACTTAAAGCTTTAAAGTTTGTTTCAATGCGCTTTTCAAAATGGCAGCTGTTTGGGTGGTACTTGGAAAAAAAAAAAAAAAAAAAAAAAAAAAAAAGCTATGGTTTGCTAATCTACCTGAAGCTTGCATTGCTGGAATTGTGTATCCGCTGTGCTCTGCTTTCTGAAGCAGTGGCGCCAGCTTGTGGAAGAGGTAGATACTGCCAGAGTCCTTCGCCTTGCGGCACACCTCATCCTCCTCCTTCAACGTGAACAGATAGCTGCTGGGTCAATCGAGGAACAACAGGCGTGACTGAAACCATCATTACAGTGCCAAGTCATTTTTTTCAATGTCTGAATGGGGCATGCAAAAGTAGTTATCATAGTCTGTTGTAAAGAGACAACAGACTTTAGTAATAACAATCTTGATATAGTGCCTTTCATAGTAGACCACCATCATAAAGATATTTACAAGATACAAGATTAGGGTGTGTGAACTAGGCATCAGCTGCAGAGTCACTTATAATAACACCTCACCTGAAAGACAGAGCACAAGTGACCTGCTCAAGGTTATAATGAGTTGGGGGCTGAGCTTGGATTTGAACTGGGGACCTCCTGGTTATAAGGCTGTTTCTTTAACCACTGGACCACACACTCTCCTAATAGTGACTCTTTTACTTAAGTAGATGATTGCAATCCTGTATAGATGTGGGAAAAACCAAAACCCCTTTTTACTTCTAATTCATTTTTATTAACAGTATCAACTAGGGTTAAATACAATAATTAAATTTTTCTTTGAATTGACAATTGCAAAAGCACACAGAGACCCCTAGTGGTCATGTGGTGGAACTGCAACAAGGATCTCAACTGGACAACTGGATTCTAGAATCAGACACATAATTCTAAAGTAAACGATAGGGTAAGAAACTCACCGCATCCGTGAGACGTAACTGGAGTAGAACCGGGAACCCAGCATGCCGGTTCTGAGGAGAGTCCGATTAAGCCTCTGCATCGTTTAATGTGGTGCTCAGTTGCTGCCTTCTGCAATCAAACACTGTGTGGTAACGACAGTCTCCTTCTGCAACAGAGAGGCAGTCAGGAAGACCCAGGGAAGTGAGAAGGTAGCAGGAAGCATACAGGAAATATTTTTACATTTTTTTTTTTTTTTTTTTTTTTGGTATCATTTTTAACAGAAGGGATTCTGCTAAAATAGTTGAACCAGTTTTATGTAACAAAGTATCTATTCAGGTCCCATGAAACCTTCAATGCAGGGCGGCGCAAACAAACTCCCACCCTCCCCGTTCACCTTGGAGTAGATAAACAGTATCCCCTGATTAATATGCATGCAAGTGTGTAAAAATAAACAAGTGTGAACCTGCCATCCGGTGAACCAAACAGTGTATTTGAACACAAGGAGCAGACTAAAAGTCAATCTATTACGCAAACATGGCACGTCACACTGACCCTCTTACGGCGACCTGGTTGTTGAGTGTCAAATCAAACACAGGAAGGGGTGGGGGCTGCAGTGAACCGTACTGGACGTGGTGTTTGTTTTGTTACTGATGAATTACACAGACTCCGCCAATATATTCTGACGAGTTTGTTACTGAATTTAGCATGCACATATATGTGGTCAGTATAACATTCCGTTGAAATATAAATAAATGTTTATGCAACATTCACGAAACAGTTGCTGGTGCTCCACAAACTTGAACTGCGCTTCCGGGTTGCACTTAAAATCTCGCATTGGTTTGTGCCAATTTGATTTTGGAATACGATTTAGAAAAGAGAAAAGGAAAGAAAAATGGACTTTATGATTTCAGCAACACCGCAACTGTGTTCTCGGATTGACACTAACAATGGTGATGGCGCGTTTATAATAATACTTCGTATAGTATGTAGCGTTTTGTTAAATAAATATTTTTAATGACCTTACTGCAGGTTGCTGTCAAAATGAATTGCTGTTCAAGAATTAACCTGCACAGACGAGATTTAATTATTTTATTGCTTATTAAGGCTTCTGATTTCGGTTTTAACCGATACAAAAAAGATGATATCGGTGGATAGCCAAAAAAACACCGGAAAACAGTGGAATTGGTTTCTCAGTTCACGCTGACTTTACCCTTTTCCCATTAAAAATAAAACTTACTACTAAAATAATAATAAACACATTTCCCAGTGCTGCCGCCCAACAACTAAGTGACAGCATATTCCTACATTTCTGTTGGAGACTCCTCTTGCGAGATTTTAAAGGAGATTACAGTCAGGGATGTATGCTTGTTAGCGGTGTTTAAAGCTGTATTGCAGTTAAGATATGGAGGATTTAAAACAGAATTGTGTCGAAATGTACAAAAATAACTCCACACAAAAACCCCAGAACAATGTTGCAGTGACCATAGGGATTTCGCAGTGGAAGACAGCAAAGGAAAGAAGGTACAATTTGAGTGTGCGAGAACTGTCCAGTTACTAGACATATTGACAGAAAAAAAAAAAAAAACAAACGCTCAAGCATTTTGGAAAGTAACCGAAAACACTAATTTCATACCGTATATCAAAAACAAAAGCCCTGAAAAAAAAAAAAAAAAACGATTTACAAAAAACAAGAAAACAGCTAAAAATAAGCACCGAAAAATACAATTAATAAAACCCGAGAAACAGCAACCCTAATTATAATTTATGGAACATACCGTATTGTCCTAGGAGTACACTGTATTGTTTAATAAAATCAATATTTACAACGTGTTTATAAAACATCTTTTAAAAAAAAACAAAAAACAGTCATCTCTGAAAAGGAATAGGCTTTTAATGGCACCAAGGCAGTTGATTTAGCTACGCAAAAGCTAAAACTTTTATATAACTCTCCCTTTATCTAAACATAAGGCAAATTTCTCTTCTTCAGGCCTGCTGACTGGTTAAAAAAAGAAAAAAAAGCCGCTACCGGACAACATCAATTACTTTTACAAACAAATACCGATAGTGCAACAAATGATTAACGTGCATGTGAAATATAAATCAAAAGCTATGATAGGTGACGTGTGTGAAATGTCACAGGGAAGTCGTTTTAAACCAAGCGCACACACTGATTTTAATTACTTCTTGTTTGCCTCTGATTGTGCTTCCTGCCTCCCTTCTTGATCCCCGATATTGAGTTAACAATTAGGGACGTGTCTGGAATTGAGCCTTGAGAATGTGGCCGTCTCTGCTTTGAAGCCACGTGCAGTATTATTTATGTACTGATGTACACTCGGGGGTTCATTGTTTGGTATTTAGTTTTGTAGGTTATTTATTATTATAGACTATTTTATTTACGTAGCTGGTTTTAATTGTGACATTACAAAGTAAATAGTTTTTATACAAAACAGCTTGTCTTACTGCATGTGCTCCACTCGACTGTTAAATAAAGAAACACATAAATCTATAAATAAAGCATAACTATTAAAAAAATGGTAGGATACTAAATTATGCTTTCAGAAAATAAACATTTAAAATAAATAGTTTTGAAAAAAGTGAAAAAGCATAATAAAAGAGTAATACGATTGCAATAGTATACTACCAACAAGAATCAACTGGAGTGATCTATAGCCCAATTAATATTATATCTGTAAACATGGATAGGGATGGATCACTAACCCCAAGTATAGCAGAAGTTACTTGTCCCAGTAGTTTGTTACTGCCTTCATACCGTTCAGACTATTTAATTGTGTTGCCTCTTGTTTCACAAAAATATACAATACATTACACAAAGCAATGTCAATTTATATAGTGCCTTTCACACAAGGTGTCACAAAAAAATTCCAACAAAAACAAATGTCTGTAAAGAAAAATATTGCATTTAAATTGTTTTTTTTTTTTTTTTCTGAGACCCTTATTTTTTTTCTATGAAGTTTACAAACACATCTTTAGCTCTCCCAGCACATGCGGTCTGATTTTGTAAATGCATGGTTATGTGCTATGTTTAGAAACAAGGAAACGCTCGCCCCTGAACTAGGCTGGTTTACTGCCCTGAAATTGATGCTTACTGTATTTAAATGTGGTTCCGTCTGTTTCTTCAAGGCTTTGAAATGTGGGATCAGTGATTTTCTGCACAGTAATGTCTGCTGCAATATTAAGCCGCTGTTTTGTAGGAACGCACGTACACTTACGCTCTCTATTCTGTTTAATAATATGGATGTTTTCTTTCAGGTGCACGTTATTTTATTTTAAAATGTGCCTTGCAACATGTAACCAAACCTAAAGATCAGTGGACATCAGTTTCCTTACAGTGTAACCAATGATTATAGGCAGAGGGGCTTGCTTTGATCCTAAGCTTTGGAAGTCCTTTCCTAGGGCAATTTCAGCATGTGATTCCTACAGTATCTGATATTTGTGCCCTGGCTGAAATCATACTCATTTAGCCTGGGTTGTTGTTTCTTTTTGGCTGGATAAATGATCCAGGGCAAGTTCAAACCTGGGCAAGTTTTCTAGTATCAAACCACTTAAGAAAAAGTTTAGGGGTACATATGAATCCTTTAAAACTTCACAGGTATTAGATATTCCCCTGCATCCGTGGCAATGGGCATCCCATCATTTCGATTAATAAGTCTTCATTATTAATTGGTTTTAATTAAATCAGCAATGAGACATTTAGGCAAAAGGCTTCATTACTAGAGTAATCAGTATGTGTTTTCATGCAAGGCATCCCACTGCTACCACCAATGGAAGGGGTGCAATACTGTGACCATGCACTTTAGAGCCACAAAGCAGCACTCTGCTTTGTGGCTCTAAAGTTAGGTTGGGCACTAATAGATGAGATAGTGGAGCCGCTCCTTCAGTCAAGCTGTTTGGAGCGCCATATAACAGGCCAGCCCTTATCGGAGCGACCCAGCCCAAGCCGTGTGTTATTGTATATTATTTACCATCACAACCTTTCTAACCAATCAGATTGCTTCATTACAGTAGGCTACCTTACAATACACTACAGCTTTTGATTTCTGTAGTCTATGAAATCTTTGTACAAAAAAAAAATGATATAAAATGGTGGTAATTTGTTTTAAGTGCCGTGATCTTGGAGGTAAACATTCCAAACCCTAAAATAAATGTCTCAGCATGCCTCTTCCTTTATTACAATTCGGGAAGGAAGTTTTGGCACCTCCTAAACTGCACTTGAAAAACCCATTCTCTCTTGATTATGGATCTAGACACTCCTCTCTGGTTGTTTTGTATGGAGGTCTGTCGTTCTGTTAACCTAGTAATGGAAAAGATGAATCTACTCACTGGTGAAACGTTTGACAAGTCATTGCTTTCAGTGGACCACAATGATTATTTCAGACAAACACAGGTAAATAAACACATTCTGTGGCGTGCTCCGCGATAATGATGAAACTCTTGTTCAAATGATTGATTTGGGGCTTGTATTGTTACCTTGTAAAAAGTAACAGCAGTGCCATTATCTCTTAATGAACACGGTTTTGTAGTCATTGTTTTCAATCATACGGTATTAATTCTCTCCAATACTGATGTTAGTGTTAGGTGCTCCCTGTTCATAAAAGGCACTCTAGACATGGTTCAGCTGGCACTGCACCAATACTGTGCAAGCACAGTGCCTGAGCTGGTCCGCTGTCTCTTTTATCCAGCTGGAACAATGACCTCCCACCTGCCTTCAGCCTTGATGTTTTTTCCTATTCCTTTGTAAAAAGGCTCAAATTACCTACAAACTTGGTTCTTGCATTGTGTTGTGCAGTAAACTACTTGATATGAAAGGCATTATACTAATTATTATTATTATTATTATTATTATTATTATTATTATTGTTTAATCAAACATGTTTCTTTTATATCTGTATTGCCCCTCTCAAAAACACTTTAATAGGCTTTAATTTGTCAAATTTAGAATAACTACAGTCGTTACAGTTCTTACAAAACTTTGCACCGTTTTATTTTATGAAAGGAAAAAAGAATACTAGGACGAAACATTTTAGTTTCTAATGTTTTTTTTATTTTTATTTTGAGGAGGAGAAGAAAAAAAAAAGCTGTGAAAACTTTGCAGTGAAGTAAAAAAATAAATAAATAATAATACAAAAACATCTTCTAAGCTTTGGTCGGTGCCACATCTAGTATAAGGTGAAAATGCCAACTTGAGTGTAACGGTGCCTTTTCAATGATAACTAGAAATGCAGTGAAAGTGACAGAGCTGCTGTTTTGCTGTAGTGTAGCAGGAGTGCGTGTGTGAGTCTCAGCACGTAGCTGAGAGTGTCGATGGTTACCGGCCGCCAGGCCGCGCTGCGCACGCAGAGAGAATGCAGCTGGAAGACGGATATAAAAATCCCGGCGCAGAAAAAAGAGTCTGTCGTAAAGAGGCAGTCGGCAAGCAAGCAGTGATTTGCGGTGCATCTGAAACAGAGGCAAAGAAGGACTTGGCATCAGGAGGTTTATCTTTGAAGCCCGCTGCGATCACTGCGTTGTAACACCCCGATATATAAGGTAAGATTATTGTTCATTTTGCTGCACTGGCACTACCAAACGCCTAAATAGAAGTAGCTTTATAATGTTACTTAAAATCGTCATGTCCCGACCGTGTGCAAGAACAGAAGTCTAGAAGTTTCCAATCGGTCGTAGGGAAGTCGGCTGTAGCCTATGTGTTGCTCCACAGTTACTTGCATGATACTGAAACTTTTTTGTAGAGGGGGGCTGAGGGGCGACGTTAATAAAGACGTAGTAAGTCACAGTTTTAACAAACATGCACGTAGGCAATCGTTGGTTCGTACTGTATAGAAACGTTATGAGTACTGCTGTCAACTTTTGCTTGCGCTTTAGTTCGTTATTGAGGGTTACAATATCATCACCTCCTAACCCCGAATGGAAACCTTTGTTTACAGGTACAGACGGTGCTGTGTTGCAGGTAATAATTTAACTGGGGAGGGTTTAGTAATGTGTTAATAGCAAAACAACACGAAACATGCAGTGTGTCTAACGTTAATCTTAAAGACGCATATGCATTAATAAACCTGTACGCACCATCCATGCCTTGTGCCTCGTTATCCCGAAACATTAACCGTTTGTCATCCGTAGTAAATATTTCTTGTTTAGTCTTTTATTATTATTATTATGATGAGTATAATTATTATGAGTATTATTGTACTACCCGTTTCAGTTATTTCTAAACAATTTATGCACATTGCTCAAACCTTTTTTTTTTTTTTTTTTTTTTTTTTTAGGAATAGTACACTTTATTACGCGCAAAATTGACACATTAATTTGAATCGTATAACCTCGTTCAGAAAGTATTTATTTATTTATTTATATTTATTTATTTTATTTTTTTAAAACTCATTTAGATAACAGAACGCTTTTAGTTTACCGGTAGTGCGTTACCAATAAACTAGCATATTGAAGTGTTCTGGGTTCAGAAAAGGCACTGAAACTTCGTACGTGTGCATACGTGATGGGGTGGGCTGTAGTTTTGGCAGCATCTCGGCACATCCCAAAACTAGTGGGGGAGGGGCAGATCATACGTGGCAACATTCTTAAGCTTTTTTTCCTCTTGTGACTGAATGAACTTCTGACAGTACTGTGCAACACGTTAAAATGTTACAGTTTTGCTTTAGCGTAACTAAATGTTTTTTTTGTTTGTTTGTTTTTGTTTTAATCAAAATAGGTCATTTTAAATTCAGGTTCCAATCACTTTAATGAAAGCCCCGTCTTTGAGAAACTGTAATTTTTACGTATGTGAAAACGGCATACTATATATATTATATATATATATATATATATATATATATATATATATATATATATATATATATATATATATATAATTAATACAGCAGATGGTTGTCTTAAAAGGACAAGTTAATTTGGGAGGAGCGTGTCAGTGTTGCAGATGAAACGTTTCCAGGGAAGACTAGCTAAGCACATAGTCTACATGCTGTTACAGTTCAATGACCTGGTTTAGCCTCTTAACTTTGGACCACTGCATACACTTAATCTCACAGTTGTCATTAAATGTATAACAGAACTGTTAGTTACTTTGCGATTGTCACCAGAAAGCACATAATTCCCCATGGGTGAGCTGAATCTCAGGCAAAACGCCTCAATACTTTAGTGAACTTTAAACCAGGCTGTGCCATTTTGTATAAATAAACAAAAACAAATAAAGTTATGCAGTATTTTGGATGCAGTAAGTGTATGGTTTTGTAAGATGCTGGAATATTGTGAAAGCATGATTGGTGTTTTGCAGAACTCATGCAAAGTGTACTGCATGCACAATACTGTATGCCTGGTCCCCTAATGTTTGGTACGAGCAAATGTCTGTTGTATAATCTAGAGGACTATCTGTGAAATGAAAGTATACTGTATTTTATCCCCAACTATAAAACAGTGGTACAGGTCAACCTTTATTAATCTTGTTGTGTTTTTTTTTAATCTACTGAAGTGCTTATTAACATCACTAAACACAGAAGTCTGCCATGGAACAAAGGTGTGAGTTTAGAGCATGGAGCTAGATCTCATTGGAGGTCTAATCAATTCATCTGAACAGCCATGGCTCTTCATGCCATCATGACCAGTAAGAAGCCTAGGCAACTCCCTGATGAAATGCATTCCAATAACTGGCCTGCAGTATGCAGTGGTTTCCGTGGTGGTGCTATTAAGATCCAACACTATTTTTAGGTCAGTTGAATAGTCTGCATTGTTTGCAACGTTTTGTAGTGCAATATGGTGGTATCTACATAGTACTATGGAAATACATTCTAGCAGAGTTTTGACTGGCAGACTATTTCAGTGGCATCTTGCCAAAATGGTTAATCAAAGAACTTAAGTTTCTTTTAGTATTTACTGCATATTGTGCAATTCGATGTTCTTGCAGATATGGACAGCAGTGCTGCATCAGATGCTGTGAGAGGAAGCCAACACACAATCCTGGACACTTAGAAGCTAGACATCATTACCTTTTCTGCGGCCCAAGGCCAATTCTTTGTGGGCTGTTGTCCACATCACAGAGAAAATGGCATTCCTAATTGTCACCTTTACTCTGAGCTATGAATGTGAAAAACTACTGTCTCACATTCCCTAAGGGGGAGGGGGGTAGGGGTGGACACGGGTCTGTGCCTCCCCGAACCAAAACGGCTTGGTCCACAGTGCAGCTGGTCCATTCTTGGGGGGGGGGGGGGGGGGGGGGGGGGGGGGGGGGGGGGGAGAGGAGAACGGAGAACATGTGCAAGATTGTAACTTTGCTGTGCTGGATCATTTGCAAACATTGAAGCACAAGTACAGTACATTGCAAACTCATGTAGGGCACAGTCAACTGGCCCAGTGAATTGAGTGACTAACCAGATAGCAGTAATTGAGGAGGAGCTCTCTGCATTTCCATATTTAGAATTGTCCTGCTAGCAGTGGTGCTGTGTCTGTGAATCTGATAAACAGAGTCAGAAAGATGTCACCAAAAGCAACACAATTCTAATAATAAACAATACGTATATGAATCAATGTAAGGATGTAGAAAACAATTGAGCTTGTAAAATTCTCTGTCCTGTTGGAAGAGTGCTTTTAATAAAAGATCCCAAATTTTGTATTTATATATCAAAACATCTTCTACCCAGGCTTAGATTGGATGCACTGATGGCATGACGGGGACCTGGAACTGGTTAAGTGATGGCCACTGTCAATTTACAAGCTTTACTGGGTTTATAGATATAAATTGAGATAAAACAGATTAAAATAATAAAAAAGTGTTTCTATTAGTGAAACTGACCTACAGCACAGGAAGTAATTTTTGTACCATGAAGCAGCTAAAACTTTTACATCTACAGTGTTCTCTTCACCAAAAAAAAGTGTGTGTGTGTAATTTGGTCTGTACAGAAACAGAAATAAGACTCCCATTGCATAGCAGTTTGATACATTCCTAGTTTTGCAATTAGTTTAATAAGACGCACTTGAGTTTGTTACCTATACACTGGTTAATCAAGCTTGTAGTAAAACTTGGAGCGGGTACTATGCAATAGTAGTCTTATTTCCATCTGCTCTGTCTTGCTATGTCTGCATTTCATTGTGTCAAAAAAGCAATTTGCCTGATTTATTTGCATTCTGTGCATCTCTAAACTAACATGCAGTCCTGCACAGGCGTAATTATTTAGAGAGACTGTCGTCAAAACCCAGTCGTCAGTTCAGTTCCCGGGCACAGGCATGTAAACACATCCAGTCATTCGTTCGGGTTTGAAGTAAAAGTCTGATATGCCTCGTATCAACTTTTATAAACAAGTGTGGCTGAATGCATTTTTTGTATGCACTTAAGATCTGATGGTTGTTGTTTTATGATTTGTACCATGCAAGGAAAGCTGTTTCAAAGTAGAGAGACTTGTTGGCTCACTGACTCGTGACAAGTTGAATACATTAGTGTATGATCTGCATGACCTTTCTTGTTTAGCGTCCTCTAGTGGAAAGTAGATCTGGAAATTTGAGTCAGGTAGGCTAGTCCTAATTAAGACATTCCAAACAGTCTTTGTGTGACTTGCCCTATGACCTATATTCCATTGTTCTAGCAGTAAAAACTCATTTAATTGAACATGATCAGATTTCAATAAAATAATAAAGCTGGAAGTCGGCACCCTGGAGTACGAATACATTTATATATATTTATATGAACACGCTATTTAATAAATGATCCCACAATTGATTCAGATTACACTCCAGCTTTGTTGGGAGGGTGTAGTGTTTTGTGCAGAGTACTCTAGTGCCACAGGAAGTGATTATTTGGATAAGCTCTCCACATATGAGGGTCATTGGTGTCAATTGGGCTAGTTTACCATTCCAAGTGAAGGAAGTGAAGAAGTGGCAGTTCCATGCAGTACCTCCTTTGGGGGGAGGGTCTCTGCTGCCTGCACTCCTGTGGGGGTGGGGGTGTTTCAAATTCGAGTCTGCTCAAACGGTATGGGAAGCTTTCCAGGTGGCCGTCCAGAGATTTGTATAACAGATTCATGCAGCACAACGTCAATGCACTTCCCTTTAGCCTTCGAGACGATGTATTGATGAATTCCATTCTGCGGTCCAGCATATCCACTTTACTTCGCTTCTCGCTGTGTTGCCATTTCGTTTTAACTGACACTGAAGTAAATATTTCCTCTGAAAGGGACACCCTGTTCAGCACAGAACATGGTGGGCGTGTGGGAGACCTCGAATACCGCTGACTCATTGTGGAAAGGGCTGCATTATTTGCAGCTTTTTTTTTTTTTTTTTTTTTTTTTAATTGGGACCACTCTTTTTAGGATTTAGTTTAGGGAACGGACTCTGTTAGAAACCAGTCAATGTTTAGTAAACCTAGCCTGAGGAAGACTAGATAGATCGTCAATATATGCAGATAAGAGAATTATTTCTGTAAAACAAAACTATGAGTGATTAGATAAGGTCAGATTAGGACTAATGTTAAGCACTTTGTAAAATAAACTGTGTTTGCCTTTTGGCGGTGCAGTGACTTTTTGGATTCACACCCCTGTGTTTATACAGGTGCGGGCTGCCGGGGTTATCTGACCCTTATTTCCACTTTCTCTTTGTCGATACAAAGTATTGTGTTTGTGGAGTGGATTTTACATTTGTTGTCCTGTTAACATAACTGTAAATCTGCCATTGAAAATTCAGTAAGCCAAGGCTTTAGATTGTGGCAAACTCATCATTTAGACTTTAACTGCTGCTGACTAAATGCTTATGTAAGCTACCTGCTAAATTAGACATGCTGTCACTAGGTGACATCTGGAACACTGTCACTTTAGTAGGTATTTACATGCCGCTGCAATGACGCTATTGTTGCTGAATAAACACACCATTTGTTTATTCAGCTAGACCTTTAGTAGAGCAGTGCAGAATTAGAAGCACATGCTGGGAATTGTTGTTCATAGTTATGACGTAAAGTGCACTTGATTTGAGTTGACACCTGCATTTTGCTTTTCAGTAACTCCTTATTTTTTAATTGGCAGCCTAGTACACTGAAGAAGACAATAGCTGAAATGCTTGTCTACTTGATTTGTTACAGAAGACAAAACTAGTCATGTATGTTTTGTCTGTGTTTTTGTGTGGTTGTACATTTTCTTACCAATTGCAAAAAAACTCCAGCAACAGTCTAGAATAGTTTAAAGAAAGCCAAGGTTTATTTATTTCATCAAAACCATTTTTTTAAAATAACGATAACCTATTAAACTATCGGAATAGGGCACTTGAATTATGCACAAGCAACAACTTTTTAATATTCCCTCAACAAAGTGTAAATAAGATTTGCTTAAATGAGCCAACTACCCAACGTTTGTCAAGGGAAAGTGTTTGAAAATAAACAGTGGCAGTACTTGTAGGCTTTTGAGATAGTAATTATAATATGTAATTGTGATGAGTCAAAGGGGTTTCGGTCTGCAATTCAGCCTCCCAACAGTAGAAGGCATCAAACCAACTCGGGATTTCCCTTACCAAGGTCTTGTGACCATGACAAAAGTCATCTTTTTAAGGGGCGGCACCTTGGTGAGGGGCGGAAGTACGAGTATGTAAATTCCAGCCACTGGAGTCAAGTGAAATTAAGGATACCTGTCAGTTTGGGATTGGTGATCCACTGACTACCGGGGCGGGGTTTGCATACTAAAGGAACGTGCTACTGTGTTCGGGGTTGGTCCTGAGGAATAGAGGCGGGGAGAAACAGGCTGGAGGAGGACTTGGTTGTTGTGGACTGTGTCACGAACGGGGGCTTTACTAACTGGTTCTTTTCTGTTTTTATTCCTTTTGTTTTATTTTTTTGGATTAAAGCAGAACGCGACGAGGACTAAGAGGCTCCCGTTCCTTTGTTTTTGATTACTCCCGCACTCCCTCCCTCACATCCTTTTTTATTATTTTTCTTTTTTCCTCGTGTAATATTAAATAAAATTTTAATTGTTACACGTAAATCACTGTCTGGAAAATCCATTTGTACTCACACGCCTCACACGTGGTGTCATTGTGGGAGATGGATCCAGCTACAGTTTTGGCGATGTTTAGGGAGCAGGAGGAGAAGCGAGAGGAGAGGGAAGCACGGCGCCAGGAACAGCTCGCCCAGTTCTTTGGTCAGCTGGTAGAGAAAATCTCGACACCAGCGGCGGAAACAGCGGTTGCCCGGATGTTTTCTTCACAACCTAAGCTACAGAAGATGACTCCGGAAGATGATCCTGAGGCGTTCTTGGTCACCTTTGAGAGAGTGGCAGAAGCAGCAGGGTGGCCCAAGGAACACTGGGCCATGAAATTGGCACCCTGTTTGACAGGACAGGCGCAAGCCGCGTACAGAGCCTTGATGGCCCCGGAGGCCGCGGATTATATAAAAGAAAAATAATAAAAAAGGATGTGAGGGAGGGAGTGCGGGAGTAATCAAAAACAAAGGAACGGGAGCCTCTTAGTCCTCGTCGCGTTCTGCTTTAATCCAAAAAAATAAAACAAAAGGAATAAAAACAGAAAAGAACCAGTTAGTAAAGCCCCCGTTCGTGACACAGTCCACAACAACCAAGTCCTCCTCCAGCCTGTTTCTCCCCGCCTCTATTCCTCAGGACCAACCCCGAACACAGTAGCACGTTCCCTTTAGTATGCAAACCCCGCCCCGGTAGTCAGTGGATCACCAATCCCAAACTGACAGGTATCCTTAATTTCACTTGACTCCAGTGGCTGGAATTTACATACTCGTACTTCCGCCCCTCACCAAGGTGCCGCCCCTTAAAAAGATGACTTTTGTCATGGTCACAAGACCTTGGTAAGGGAAATCCCGAGTTGGTTTGATGCCTTCTACTGTTGGGAGGCTGAATTGCAGACCGAAACCCCTTTGACTCATCACAGTAATATAATTACTTTCTAATGTAATTGTAGTTACTTGTGTTCCGGCTGAAATGGTACTTGGTTGTTTGCATTTTCAAAAGCTATATAATATCCCTGTTCCTTTTCCAGATTACCTTGCTTTACATATGATCATTTGGATGTCATAACTCCCTGCCCTGTGTGTGTGTGTGGTTACAACAGGAACAGTATATCCAGAAATGTGGTAATTAGTTTTACTGTAGAGACTGCCCGAGGCTGTGCATTGTTAGGGCCTGCTTTCTGAATGAGTCTTCCAATATCTCCATACCTGCAATGCACTTCCATGTGCTTGGATCACAATCAAGACCATTCACACGTAGCTTTAGGGAAAGGACAGAGTCTCAGTCACTACTGGAGAGCTCTGATACTCTCGATGGCAGCAATTGATGGAAATGATCGTTGGCCATGACTTTCCATTTTGCAGTTTAAAAAAATCCGCTCCAACATTCAAATCTAGGCATGTGCAAAATGACAAGAGGTTATCGCGCAGACACTAGCGATTTCAACAGGACTCCCATAGAGTAGCGGTATGAGTTTAATTAACCTTCATTCATAGATTACCAACTCGGATGTATTTAATTGAGGTTACAGTAAAACCTGGACAGGACCTAACAGCTGAGCAGTGGGAGCCCTGCTAGCCGTGTTTCAATACTGCGTCTAACAAACCGCAGCACAGCAGAGCTATGGCAAGATTAAATGTTCTGCTAACCATTGCACGTGAAGCTCTTGTGGTGATTTCTGACAATTTAAACTGCAATGGAAATAGAGAATATAGATTTGCTGCTTCACCTCAACAGGCTCTCGTACCCCTCCCTCGTAGCAACATACCGTTCCCCATTTCTCCCTTTAACAATCCCATAGTGCTGAAGATCACACTCCGACTAAATTGAGGATATCCTCAATGGTAAACATACATGTGTGGCGTGGATATTTACAGTGCTTGTTTTATGTCTGAACTTTCCTTCCTTTTCTCCAGAGAGAATTGCAGCATTGAGCTGATGGAGCTTGTAACGGTGTGGTGTGTGTTGGTGCTCGGGGCTTCTGTCTCCTTGTCAGAGGCCCACAATGACTTCTATACCTCGATCGGTAAGCTCTCAACTGCTGCAATAACGATAAAAATAATAAAGATGCAATCAAACCTGTGTAATCTCACTCCTGTTAATGTCGCCCTCCCCTTTTAATTATCATCACGTTGAAATGTCAGTGGCTGATCTACGTTGATAATATCCATTGCATTCTCACACTAGTAAATATTAGTTACAGTTGATTCTCCAACACTTGAATGCATAAAATTGGAATGTTTACATGTAAAGCAATTAAGATGTTCAAAGCACATTTAAAGTTGATACTGTATAAGAGATCCACAGATGTCCCTGCTATTATTTTTATTAAGGTGCTTGTTCCTCTCACTGCCTGTCTCCCTCCTGCTCCTCAGGCCACATGACCGATCTACTGTATACAGAGAAGGACCTGGTCACGTCTCTCAAGGATTACATTAAGGCTGAGGAGAGCAAGCTCGAGCAGATCAAACAGTGAGTGTTTTTCCATTCGAAGCCAAACATTCCGGGCTGTGCAAACCAGCACAAGCTTGCCCTTTCTATCCCAATGGAGAATGCAGAAAAGAGCCTTGTTCGGAAACTTGCTAAGGAAAATGCCCCTTACTGTTTCGTTTTCCAGGCTCTTTCCACTTTGATTCTGGTTAATCTCATTTTTCCTGCCACAGTCCTATAAAGTGTTACAGGTAATCGCAGGGGGGGAATTCTCAACAAAGTGCAGCTACTACTGTTCACAGCCAGGTGTGAACATAAAAAAATGAAGACAATGTAAATGCTGATTTAATACATACGTTTAAAATGTATACATATCAGTACACGATACATTTATGAATACAAAATAAGCCTTAAAAAATAGCTGATCAAATATAACCAATTCACCATAAACAAGGAAGCAGAAAATACTGAAAGCTTTGTACCGTCTGTATGTATCACTCACTCGTGCTGTATTATAAAGTTAAACCTTAAATAATAACCATTAAGCAATATTACACTGTGCAGTAACTGCTGAAGAGAGGGGGTTTATTTCAAGATATTCCAATAAAAGGGAAAAACCTTTACCATTTTGGTTTTCTTTTATTGCAGCCCTCGTAACAGAAAATACGAGGATCACAACAAAACAAAACATTGATCACTGTACTTAACATGTACCTTGCAAGTTGGGCCCATGTTTGAAAAGCGTGAAGCACAACTTCACCTGTGTCTCGAGTCTGACTCGCTTACCAAAATCTGAAGCAGTGCTTTGGCAATCCTGTTTTTTTTTTTTTTTTTTTTTTTTTAAGTTAACCCCTACTGCCCCACACATCAGTTGCCATTAGAAATGCAATTTCGTGACGCCTGCCAAAATGAAATCTGATCAGAATGAAAGCTCAGCTAATCAACAAGCAGTGGTTATACTGACCTTAATGGTGGCCAATAGCAGCTAACAGAAACAGAAGCAGTATGAGGACTCAAATGCAAGCAGCATGGACTGCGCTGAATAAAGCTGCTTTGCATCACCAATTTAAAGGTTGACCAAGAGAGGCGTTACTGGGGGAGCTTCTTTGGCCTCACAAAATCTCACTGGTAGCCGCAATTGAGAAACGTTGCGCTAGTGGATTGTGTGAGCGTGCCTGTGCGTTGCGGTAGAGTACCGGCAGAATTTCAGCCCTTTGTAATGGGACCCCCCCCTAGCTGTGCTCTCAGGTTCCCAGTTACACATCGTGTTGCCTGTAGTGCAGGAGGTGAATTGGGAAAGTAGCTTATAAAGTATGGTGGGGTGGAAAACTAAGCTAATCCGGGAACATGTGGTGTTGGTTTGGTTTTTTGTCTTCCTGATTCTAGAAGGGGAAAAAAAAAAAAAGCTATGATGATGTTTTTACTGTGCTCTGTGGTAATGTGTAGAAGCAGGTGCAGCAGTGAGAGATGAAAAGCCCAAGATGGCTCACAGTGAGACTGTGCTCTGTGTTTATGTATTTCACCTTCACGTAGTGATGCCCACACATGGATATTCTCTTCACAGAATGTGTGTTACTGTGCAGCAGAAATGATTTCTCTGATCACTTGTATACTATCTTTATAGCTGTGATAGTTTTCCAGAGCTGAACTGGAATGTATAAAGGGGGCAGATGTCATGTGGCTGTGAATATTAAAAAGCAGGTCCAGGACTGCCGCATTCTACTGTGGATCAAAATGACCTACTTTTGAGAATTTATTGGCAGGGAGAGTATGAAATCCTTACCCTTTTCTTGTTAATCCCTTCCATCCTGGAACGACCTATTCTGGCACCTGGCATCTTGCAGAGATTTTGAATGCAGAGTCAGCCAGACCCAGCGTTTCCACAGGAACACAAGGGCATGCTTTTAATACACTCTTTATGTAATACTTTACATTTATGATACCCTGATTTCATTGATTTATGTTTATTTCAGGTGGGCGGAGAAGATGGACTCTCTGACGGACATGGCCACCAAGGACCCCGAGGGGTTTCTGGGTCATCCCGTCAACGCATTCAAGCTGATGAAGAGGCTGAACACAGAGTGGGGCGAGCTGGAGAGTCTGGTGCTCAAAGACATGTCGGACGGTGAGGCCCGGTTTAGACAGGCTGAGCCCACTAGGAGTCAAACGATCCATCTTGTAACCATGAATCGTCCTGCATTCTTTACATGGTACATCGTAGTGTTCATAGAGGTTTGTATCTTGAGACCAAATCAAAAGCACAGCAACATGGCTCATTGTAGTTCAGAGTGATCTTGAATGAACAGTAAGTGTGTTTTATAGTCCATATGAGCACATACTCTCCCTAGCTCATTTACTTTTTTAACATAGTAGTCCATCATTAATTGATCATGTGATCTTATGGATCATACGATACTGTGACATGTATCATCGTGACATGCATATCATATGTTTTGTTGCACCTCTGGAACCCGTCCATTCGTATAGACTAGGTGTCGCAGGCAAATTGCTACGACCTACTTGAGAACTGAGGTTATGAAGTTTCACGTGTTGAGGTGCAGTGTCAAACCCCTCCAGGCTGTTTCCCGTGTCGAGGTACAGTGTCAAACCCCTCCAGGCTGTTTCACGTGTCGAGGTGCAGTGTCAAACCCCTCCAGGCTGTTTCGCGTGTCGAGGTGCAGTGTCAAACCCCTCCAGGCTGTTTCCCGTGCGAGGTGCAGTGTTCCAGGCTGTTTCCCGTGTCGAGGTGCAGTGTCAAACCCCTCCAGGCTGTTTCGCGTGTCGAGGTGCAGTGTCAAACCCCTCCAGGCTGTTTCCCGTGTCGAGGTGCAGTGTCAAACCCCTCCAGGCTGTTTCCCGTGTCGAGGTGCAGTGTCAAACCCCTCCAGGCTGTTTCCCGTGTCGAGGTGCAGTGTCAAACCCCTCCAGGCTGT
The DNA here is from genome assembly GCF_017654505.1 of Polyodon spathula. Taxonomy (NCBI): domain Eukaryota; kingdom Metazoa; phylum Chordata; class Actinopteri; order Acipenseriformes; family Polyodontidae; genus Polyodon; species Polyodon spathula. The sequence continues at coordinate 7,284,509 of NC_054543.1, forward strand.
TTCCCGTGTCGAGGTGCAGTGTCAAACCCCTCCAGGCTGTTTCCCGTGTCGAGGTGCAGTGTCAAACCCCTCCAGGCTGTTTCCCCTGTCGAGGTGCAGTTATGATACAGAGATCCTGCTCCTTAGAATCGCTTTAATTTTCACTTGCATGTTAACGGCAGGGGTCCGGAAGGCAGCATGTATCTAGTGCTTGCCTCCTTTTTTTTTTTTTCTTTCCTTGCTATTGCAATTTCTTTAGTGTGTTTCAAAATACTGGGGTATATGGAGTCTGTCTTTACTTTTTTTTTATATAGGGAATTTGGAGACACTCCCTAATCTTTCTCTTTCTCTGATCTCTTAGGTTTCATCTCTAACCTGACGATCCAGCGGCAGTACTTCCCCAATGACGAGGATCAGACTGGGGCTGCAAAGGCGCTGATCCGTCTGCAGGACACCTACGACCTGGATACCAACACCATCTCTACAGGCAACCTGCCTGGTGAGCACAAGCACCGTGCTGGAATGGGGCTGGGAGGAGGGGGGGTTATCCACCACATCTGTTTCAATTTTCCAAAATACTAACTACATTGATGGTAATATAAAGCAAAATTACTTGAACCTGATATTGATGAATACTCCGTTTTCCAGGACACCTCACAATTTAAGATTTAAGTCTACGACAGTTTCATAACTATTTCATTTGTTAATTTTTTTTATTGTGTTTGTAACATTACCATCTTCCTTTCTTTATATATAATTTCCTAGTGACCCCTCTTATCGGTTTACTACAGTCTGTACTGCAGGGCTGCCTAACAGATTGCTCTTCTGCTCTGTGCAGCTCCTTGATCTCCCCTATATGGTTCTCTTGATTTATAAGCGGTCTATCCCCATTCAAGACTCTATACTGGTTTGAAAAGACTACAAGTGCAATTGGCAGTCTTTGGTAGAAATAGAAGTACAGTCAGAATGCACCAAAATCAATGCTTTTAAGCTGGATGCATGTTATAATAAGCTTAAACATAGTGAAGCTGTAGTCTTCGTCTCACAGCGGTGTCGCCCATTCCAGGCTGTAGTTCCAGCTTGATTAGCCACAGTGTAGCGGTAACAAGCTCAGGTGTGTCTTATTAAACATGTAGGAAAACCAGGAATGGATCAAACTGCTGTGCAATGGGAGTCTAGAGAATGACTCCTCACGCTAACAGTGGACTGTCTTGATGAATAAATCTATCCGTGTGTGTCATGGTCGCGTAGGTGTGAAGCACAAGACCACGATGACAGTGGAGGATTGCTTCGAGCTGGGGAAGGTCGCCTACTCGGACGCTGACTATTACCACACGGAGCTGTGGATGGCCCAGGCCCTGAACCAGCTGGACCAAGGAGAGGAGAGTGTTACCGACAAGGTCAGCATCCTGGACTACCTCAGCTACTCCATCTATCAGCAGGGTGAGCTGGACAAGGCCCTGGAGCTCACCAGGAGACTTCTGAAACTGGGTAAGAACTGGGAACATCTGGGAAGATTGCAGAAGACTTCCAAGGGGCAGGCCTGGTCGGTACTTCTTCTTCTTGGCTTGTGACTTGCTCAGATCTCAGAAAGCTAAGTGGCAGCAGCAGGGTTAGGCCTGCTGAGTTTGATCTGCTCAGATCCTAAACTACTTGGACAAGGAGCTTGAGTTGAGTATGGTGTGAACACTGTTACAGATGTCAAGACTTCAAAGTGAAGTGTGCATCATGCTGATCATGCAACTCTCCTGTCTTAGATCTCTCTGACACACTCGGTACTTGTATTTTATGTATTTTTCTGGGATGTGACTGTAGTTGCCTCAGTTAAAAGGAGCTCCTGTTGCTTTGCTGTGGGCTGCGTTTCAGGGCCTGAGGAATGTGAAAACTGGTGCTCTTCGGAGAGGTACCAGGCCGAGACTCTAATAATAATGAGTGACTGGCTGCTCTCCAACCAGTGACCGCGTGATTGTGTGCTGGCCAGACTCATGGGCCCTGCCAGGGATTCCTTCATACCTACCAAGAGACTTTTTCAGAAATGCGATGTGTTTTTTGGCAAAAATGTGTCGCCTTTTGTTTTGGTTCTTGGGTTAGGCAGGCTGCTTCTGTCATGGTCATGTCGTGGACTTGCGTCCTGTTTTTTTTTAAAATTTTTTATTATACACACACACACACACACACATGCACTCACACAGTGGTCGAAATGGGCTGGCATGCAACGGTATGCCATACCGGCACTTCTCCAAAAATACCAAACGCGCTTTGACAAATTATATAAAAATAATAATAATTAAAAAAACAACAGACAAAAAAAAAAAACGGTAGGCCTACTATTTTTGTTGTATTTGTAAAACAAATTAGAAAAGTTCTATAATAGTTATGGTGTGGCACTTCCTATTGGAGTGCTATGTTTCCATGGCAACGCCGCCTCCTCCATAACCCACCCCTTCTTCCTGCGCATATACATACACGTGTTGAAAAAAACGGTACTAGATTGAGTTTGCAAGTGTGAGAGATCAGTAAAAACAAATAAAGTAATGGATCGATTTGTCATCTCAAAGCAGACTGAAGCATGGAATCTGTGTGGGACCTGCTGGGAGGATTTGAGCCAAGCGCAATTTAACATCTTAATAAGAGCAAAATATTAACTAAAAGGAATTTAAGTGTACATTTTTTTTACACTTAAGCCAAGTCAAAATATAAAATGAAAAATGTTATTCTTTCTCAGAGGTGAAATGGTTTGTATGGTCTGCAGGAATACAGCAGTTAGGGTTGCCAGCTGTTCTGGTTTTGTCTGTATTGGTCTCTTTTTGAGGCAGCTGTCCTGGGAAATCTGTAAGACTTCCAAGGAAAGTGTCATCAAAGTGTAAGATTTATTTATTTGTTTATTGTACGAAATGACTCTGGTGTCCCATTTTTTTGTAAATCAGAGGTGGGAACCCTAGGTTTCATACCAGGACTATTAAATTTATATTTCGACCGCTGTATGTATATATTACACATACGTACAGTGCCTATAGGAAGTATTCACCCCCCTTGGACGTTTTCATAGTTTGTTGTTACAACCTGAAATCTTGATGCATTTAATGGGATTTTTTTTTCCTTTCAACCTAAACAACACTTTCAATGTGTGAAAAAATGGGGAGGGGTGAAAAAACAAGTCAATTACAAATAAAAACCTGAAAAGTCTTCATTAGGTAAGTATTCACCCTCTTTGCTGTGACACTCGTAAATAACCTCAGGTGCAACCAATTGCCTTCAGAATTCGCACAATAAGTTAAATGGAGTCCACCTGTGTGCAATAAAAGTGGTTAAGATTTCAGATTAAATACACCTGTCTCTGTGAGGTCCCACAGTTGGGTAGTGCATTGAAAGCCAAGATACTACCATGAAGACCAAGGAGCTCTCAAAACAACTCCGGGATAAAGTTGTGGAAAGGCAGAGATCAGGGGAGGGATATAAAAAGATTTCAAAGGCATTGAATATACCTTTGAGCACAGTCAAGTCGATCATTAAGAAGTGGAAGGTATACGGCACCACCCAGAATCTGCTTCGAGCAGGCCGGCCTCCCAAACTGAGCAGCCAGGTAAGAAGGGCGTTGGTCAGAGAAGCCACCAAGAGGCCAATGACAACTCTGAAAGACCTACAGCGTTCCATGGCTGAGATGGGAGAAACTGTCCATGTAACAACAATAGCTGAGGTACTCCACAAATCTGGCCTGTATGGAAGAGTGGCAGGAAGGAAGCCATTTCTGAAAAAACCCATGTAAAATCCTGCTTGGAATTTGCAAAAAGGCATGTGGGAGACTCTGAAAAGGTGTGGCAAAAGATTATGTGGTCCGATGAAACAGAAATTGAACTATTTGGCCTAAATGGAAAGTGTTATGTCTGGCACAAACCCAACACACACATCACCCAGGTAACCCCATCCACACTGTGAAGCATGGTGGTGGCAGCATCATGCTATGGGGATGCTTTTCATCAGCAGGGACTGGGAAGCTTGTCAGGGTATAGGGCAAAATGGATGGAGCTAAATACAGACAAATCCTTGAGGAAAACCTGCTTCATTCTGCAAAAGACTGGGATGGAGATTCACCTTTCAGCAGGACAATGACCCCAAACACACAACCAAAGTGACACTGGGGTGGCTTAAAAACATGAAAGTGATGTCTTAGTGTGGCCCGGTCAAAGCCCTGACTTGAATCCGATTGAGAATCTGTGGCAAGACTTGAAGATTGCTGTCCACCAACGAGAGCTTGAACAATTTTTCCAAGAAGAATGGGTGAATATTGCATGATCCAGATGTGCAAATCTGGTAGAGACTTATCCCAAAAGACTCACAGCTGTAATTGCTGCCAGAGGTGGTTCTACCAAGTATTGACTCAGGGGTGTGAATACTTCTCTAACCAAGACATTTCAGTTTTTTTTATTTTTCATTAACTGTTTCACAATAAAAATGATCTTGCCTGTTCAAAGTGTTGAGTAGATAGTGTAAATCAAAGGGAAAAAAAAAACAATTTAAATGCATCAAGATTTCAAGTTGTACCACAACAAACTGTGAAAATGTCCAAAGGGGATGAATACTTACTGTAGGCACTGTGTGTGTGTGTGCGTATGCGTGTTTTTTATATATAAAATGTAATATAAAATTTAAGTTTGAGATGCTCGGTTTTATTTATTTTTTTTGTGTGTGTAGCGTCCGGTTTCAGATGTAGATGCCCCACAGTTCTGTCTACAGTTTGATACTGGGAACGCGATGAGATAGCATTTTACAGACTGGTTTCATGGTGCAGATGATGACATGACTGAAGTCATGTGACAAAACAAGTGGTGGAGGGGCGGGAGCGAAGATGCAAGTTGAATTGGACCTTGGCAAAGACATTTCTCATCTGCAGCTTGAGGAACGAGGAGCAGAATTTAGATGCTGAAAATCAATGCAAAAGTTAGTGGTAGACTTTTGTAGCCTGATTTCGTGTGGTTTTGTTTTTTTTTTTTTTTTTTTTTTTTTTTTTTTTGCAGACCCAGAGCATCAGAGAGCGAATGGCAACCTGAAGTACTTTGAGTACATGCTGGCCAAGCAAATGAAGGCAGAGCAGCAGTCCGAGGAGGGGTCTGTGAAGAAGGAGGAGGTGAAGTTGAAGGAGAACAAGAGGAAGAAAGGAACCCCTGAAGATTACCTGCCAGAGAGACTGAAATACGAGAAACTGTGCCGAGGAGGGGGGAAGGTGGTAAGAACACCCGCAGTGCTTCAGCGTGAATTTGGGGGGGGAGGGGGTGGGGGATGGTAGAGTTGGATTTTTATGTATACCCCTCCTCTCTCTCTCTTCTCTCTCTCTCTCTCTCCAGTCTCCTCGAAGACAGAAGAAGCTGTTCTGCCGTTACTTTGACAACAACAGGCACCCACGCTATATCCTGGGGCCCGTGAAAGAGGAGGACGAGTGGGACCGGCCCAGGGTTGTGCGTTACCACAACATCATTTCAGATAAGGAAATCGAGGTGGTCAAGGAGCTGGCCAAGCCCAGGGTGAGTGGCTTCTGACCTGGTGGGGGGAGGGGAGTTGGGCGAGGAGCTTCAGGCTCGCCCAGACATTTTTAAAGAAATGTTGTTTACTCCAGTAAAAAGAAACATTGCATTAAAAAGAAACACTGTTAAATTGACAGATGTTTGAAAGAAGTATTTTTCCCGTTTCTTTTTAGAACTTGGTAATTATTGGTTATCTTTTCCTTTAATGAGACTAGACAACACCCTTGTAAACTAGCCCGTTTTGGAAAAGAAAGCATGCAGTCTTTAGTTTGTATTGGGTGTGTCCTGTCATTCAGCCTGGGTTCTGTGTAGGCCTTGCCCACTGGTGTCTCTGTGTTCTATTACTGGGAGGGATGCCCCAGCACTGTACCCTTCTGAGCGCTCGGTTTCACCCTGCCATGTAACACATTTTCCCTTTAACTGGTTGGCTCCACAGCTAAAGAGAGCCACCATTTCCAACCCAATTACAGGAGTGCTGGAGACAGCCCATTACAGGATTAGCAAAAGGTAAGGAATAGTGGAGGGCGGCCTGTGGGGGACTAACACTGCGTGGCTTGGCAGCAGAGACCACACAAGCGCTTCACCTGGGCAATACAGCACATTAGAGACTACTTAGAACACTAACGTAGCGGCAAGAAACAAAAACTTCATACACTCTCCTTTTGAATCTCTACACTGCTGTATATGGGGGTTGGGTGTGGGGGTTATATCTGTATTAATCCCTTTCTCGGTTCCAGTAGAATGCCAGCCTCCTCCCATTCGATCGGCAGCATTAAAATAGACCCTCCTTTGTTTGTTTGTTTGTTTTTTCTTTCTTCTTCGTCTTGTTCCTGTGACGCAGCTAAGGCGCGCCACCGTGCATGACCCTCAAACAGGAAAACTGACCACAGCCCAGTACAGAGTCTCCAAGAGGTAAGGGGGGGTCATGCCAGTGTTTGCTTTAATCAGCCAGTAAGACAATGCGAGCAATCTTTTGGGCCCATATGATATGATACTATATGGAGTAATGGTAGTAATAGTTGGTTGATAAAACGCTGTTTTGGAACGGACTCTTAACTGAGTACCGCTGTTCAAGGGCCTGTGGGCTGGGCAGAGGAGGGCAATTCCACGACTGGTTTGAATCCTAAAAGGAACTTTTGGTTCACACTGAACAGACCTGTAGTTGAAAAGCAGCACCATGCTCTCCTTTGCCCCAGGGTGATGAAACACAGAGCAACTTTCTTTTTGCAAATGTTGCTGGAAACTTCCCCTGCAACTAGCTGAATGAATAGGAAATTATAAGCTTCCGTGTGTTTTAATCACCCCAGTGAACTTGTGTTTCTTAATCTTGCAGCCACGGCGAGGGAGGGAGAGAGTTTTCTTTGGTGGAGGAGCTTACTTCATAGTCAAAGGATATCTTTTCCAAAGATGTAGCCAGCAAGGGGGCCCAATTTAAATTTTTTTGATAGTGTTGCTATACAAGGTTAGAGTTTATAATACACAGGAATTCATTCCAAACTGTTTGTTTTAAATGTGTTCAGTAAAACTTATTTATTTAATCAGAACACTCTTGAAGGGGTAGACTAAACTAAGTGTCGGGCGGGACTATCTCAGTTAGCAGAAGCTCACTTTTATTATTTATTGACTACAAGAACGTGTTCATTGAAACATTTTCCAGCGGTGCGTTTTGGCAGCGAACCAAACAAAAGGGACTTTTTTTTTTTTAATTACAAGTTTATAAACTAAACATACAAAAAAAAGCCTTTTTCTAAAAAGTAAATCGTGGTTACATTTTTAAAATGGAACTGACATGAAGTGTGTTTATTTTTAACTAGCTTTTTCTGCTGTACTGCGCAGTTAAGGAACCGGAAACATTATGATACTGCTTTAAAAATAGGCACTGCTGACTGTGCTGTCCTTATTCTTATTATACATGTGGCCCTTTGGCTTTTCAAATATTATTCATTATATTAATGTGTCTGTGATGTTGTGTGGTGGGCTGAGAGCTGCTGGAGAATAATTTTTGTGAGTGTGGACAACAGCTTGGACCATAGTTGAAGCAGAGCAATATAGTTCTAACCGTATAAAACTAACAGGACACGGATACAGGACAGGGTTTTGTGCACGTTAACATTACGTTATTCTTCTTTGAAAACTGTATGTTATGTTGCATTCCTGAGGAAAGGGGAGGAGTGTGTGCCAGGAGCTCCCCCAGTCGCATAGCGAAGTGGAGTGAGACCTAGGGAAAGCATGCTGACAACTACAGTGAACTGGTTTAGATTTATTTATTAGAATAAAAGAAACCTTAAGACATCTCCTTTCAGAAGCCTTTTCTTGTAGGATCGAATTCCTCCATGTGGTGCGGTGTGGGACGGGGGGGAGATGGGGGGCGCCCGTCATTAAGGAGAATCTGCTAGGTCACTCGTTTTTCATGTTCATGCGTGACATGACGCCTGGCCTTTTTGCATGCTGCTTTTTTTTTTTTTTTAAACAATCAATTATCAGTGCTCTCAAACTTGTTTAACAAACTAACTTGATTTATAAATGTGCACGTCTACTTAAGTCTGTAGCCTGTATTGTACATGATGATGACAGTAACGGCACCAACTGAACACCAGCTTGTAAATGCCTCCAAGAAATCATTTCCTTACCCCTAGCAAGTGTTCCTTTCCCCTGTGCATTCTTCAGAACAGAATACCTATAAATCCCTTCACTAGGCTTTTCTCATGTAGCCTCTTAAGATGTATCCTGTTGTATTTGTCAATAGCGATACTCCCCAGAGCTTCTTTGAACAGGAGCTGCAATCCCTTACTGGAAAATGAATGAAGATTCACAGCTTCCCAATAATAATAATAATAATAATAATTTAAAAAAATCAACCAGAGTTCTTCATTGGCCACCAGGTTTCACCAATGAAGGCAAATGCAGTGACACTGTAATCCAAACCTTCCCCCAATCAAACCACTGCAGCCCCTTTGTAAATGTATAATGTGCAGAACAGCTGGGAGCCAGCTGGTGATTGGATAATTTTCTTTGTTTTACTGTATATTGGCGCATGCCCTATCGCTCCTGTCTGCTTGCTTCGTGTCACAGGCCCATTGCTGCTGAGGATTGTTAACCCGCTCCCTCTCTCCCTCTCTCTGTCCCGCCAGTGCCTGGATAGCAGCATATGAGAGCCCAGTGGTGGACCGGATCAACCAGAGGATAGAGGACCTCACCGGCCTCGACGTCAACACTGCAGAGGAGTTGCAGGTAAATCGGCAAACTTTTATTGTCCCGCTAAGGTTGTGTGTAGACGTGCTTTCGGCAATTTTGATTTTGACAAGGCTTTGTGTTTATTAAGAACAGCACTCTTTTGCTTCCTGCCTTTTTGTAAATTGTGAAAAGTCCACATGTGATCTTTACCCATCTGTGCTGTAAAGCTGGTTTTCTTGTGTAGTAACCTGCTGTTACGATAAAGAAGATTTCATTGTTGTGTGTTTTTTATTTTTTCTTCCAGGTGGCCAACTATGGTGTTGGGGGTCAGTACGAACCCCATTTTGATTTCGGCAGGGTGAGTTTTCAGGCTTTTGTGTTTTTTTTTTTTTTGTTCTAGCAGTGTAGTATTGGGACCCATCAAGTAAATAAAGTTGATTTTACAGTTTCAATTTCTGTGGGATAGCTGACTTCACAAAACACAGATCTGTATGATTCAAACACACTCGCACACAAGGTGGGTGGGGGAGGGAATGGGGAAACTAAAGGGTTATCACAGTTCTGTGTGTTGGGTGGAGCTGATGTCGTGTTTTCTGATGGTTTCTGCAGATCCTCTGTGTTTGTCAGGCTGGAGTGTTTTTTTTGTTATGCGGTTTCTGAATCTTGCTGCTAAACATCTCTTCTCCTCACAGAAAGATGAACCCGATGCCTTCAAGGAGCTGGGGACAGGAAATCGAATCGCCACGTGGCTGATCTATGTAAGACCTTCACGACTGTTTCGCTTATTACTGCTGGAAACTTCTCCCTCTATCTGTCTTTGTGAGTTGTACAGAGCTGCCCTGTCCATGTGTCCTCCTGCAGTATCTGTAGTATTGAGATGCGTTTCTGTCCTGATTACCGAGCTGTCCATCTCATTTCCTGCACCCTCTTGCTCTCCTTGCAGATGAGTGACGTGGCAGCAGGGGGCGCTACAGTCTTCACCGAGGTGGGAGCCTCTGTGTGGCCCATGAAGGTAAGCTGGTAGTTCTGTGTACCATAAATAAATACATGTTTGTGACAGGGAAGAAAGCTGACCATCAGTGAAACAGATCACACGTGAGCTTGATTCAACTTGACTGTAAGACCCAGTCACCATTGACTGTGCTGTATCTAGGTAGTTTTTGAATAAGGTTACAGCGTTGCTAACTAAGCGTTGCTAACAGGCAGTTGCTATAAAGCCTAGTCTTTTCACACAACAACCTTTTCCCCAGTGGAAGAATACAGATGCACAATAAGGAATTACCAGAGATGACAGAGGTTTAGGTTTGTCCGATTATCTGGTAATTTCCTCTGAATTGTTATACTATTGCTTAAATAATCCACACTAATTATGTTTGGATGCCCCTGATTTCACTCCAGCTAAAAAGTTAGGGTTTGATCACAGCAGTTGGGGAAGGACTTGCTTGATGTCTGTTTTGTATGTAAAAGACCCACGGTGTGTGTGTGTGTGTGTTCCAGGGCTCAGCAGTGTTCTGGTATAACCTGTTCCCCAGTGGAGAAGGGGATTACCTCACACGGCATGCAGCCTGTCCCGTCTTAGTAGGAAATAAATGGGGTGAGTGACAGGACTCTACCACTCTCCTTTTATAAGTAGAGGTTATGATTTATAGTGGTTTAGCTGATAGACTGATTTTTATGCATTAAATGATAGTATACAAGATGTAAAGCTGTCTAATGTGTTTTCAAACATCGTAAATTAAACCTGTATTTATTATGAACCCCCACCCTGATTTTCTTAAAGTTTTAATATAACAGTTGGGTTAATGGTGTTGTAGTTTCCGGTTATAAAAACTTTGATTAGAAAAACGGAAAGTTTATGGAACATTCCAGACTTATTCCTGACCTTTTTCTTTTTTCCCTTTCAGTTTCCAATAAGTGGATCCACGAGCGAGGCCAGGAGTTCAGGAGGCCGTGTGGATTGGATGAGTCAAACTGATAATCCAAGTGTAGAATAACACTCCACAACAATCCTCGCCCCCCAACCCCCCAACACAAACCCTACAACCCACAAACTGAAGAACAGGACCACAGCTGGGGTCTGAGCAGCAAGGGGTCCAGAGGCACCACCACTGCTAGAGAGGGGGACGGGAACCCTGGACATAATTGGAAAGGAGTCCATTGGACATTTTCTTCCTGCTGTGTGTTTTTGTTTTAAAGAAAAAAAGTGTGATCCATTTTTGTCATTGGTCACAGTATTTTGTTTTTACCAGGGTACTTGGTAGTACTGCATTAAGGAAACTAGCAAACAACTTAGTACATTGTTTTCTATCCTGAATTGTATATGTACATTTTTAATTTAACCAGGAAAATCCCATTGAGATTAAAATCTCTTGCAAAGGAGACCTGTTCAAAAAGGAGGCATGTCATATACACCCCCCCCACCCCACCCCCACAAATTCTAATGAGCACAACCAATACAAACAAGTTAATTGAATTACATGAAAACAGATCTTGGTGGTCATCTGTATTTAACACTGTTTTTTTTTTTTTTTTTTGTGAACAAAGATGGCTAGAGGGATTTGAATTGATTACAATCTCGTGTAATTATGTAAGCCCCCCTCTCTCAATACAGACTCCAGCGAAAAGGGTGGTTCATCATATCATCCCTGTGGTTTGTGGGAGCCAGGTTCTATTTATCTGTTTTTAATAGTTCAGTATATTTGTTTGTGTAGGAAGTGTGTGGGGATTTTTTTTTTTGTATGTGTGTAATGAATGTTTTCTACAAAAAAATAAATTTTAATAAGTGTTTTGGGTAACAAATGCAAATGAGAGTTTGTATAGTGTGAATTATTATTTTGTTGGTCATCAATTCTACTGCTCTGTATTTTGCTTTATTTTTAAAATACAAGCACTTGTCTGTTTAATTATGACTTGAGGAGGGGGGGGCTCTTGAGGTATAAGGATAGATTCACAGAGCTTCTCTATCTATCTTAATTAAATGAAAGTTTTTTTGGCTCAAGGCATAGCTATACTTTATAATAGCTAAGGCATCATAATCCAAGACACTTTGGTGGGAATTTACCACGATTTACCATGTCACCTTAGGTGTTTATTGTAATTCATTTTCAATCCTTCACCTCGCATTTCTGTTCTTTATCATGTCTGTGATTTCACCATGCTTTACTGCACTTTTACCGTGGTATGCTGTCATGGAGGTGCTGGTTTGTGTTGCAAGACCCTGCTGCTGATGAAGATATCCAGTGAGATGGTGCTGCACTGAAGCTCAGGTACAGAGTTCATCTGAGCTCATCTGGGCTAGGTAGAGATCGCTGAGCTCACCTGGACTAGGTAGAGATCGCAGAGCTCACCTGGGCTAGGAGGAGATCACTGATCTCATGGTATCATTTCAAGCAATAGACAGCCAGGAGTCATTGGGCATGGGAGGGGGGGTTCCCCCCACAAAGTTGTTAATGCTTGAATCTCATGTTGTTCTCAAACCTACATTAATGAACATTGAAGGGAGATGAATGGGTTTTGTGGGTGTAGATACTCTTTATTCTCTTAATTCCAGTGGCTGGGGTTAACAATGACAACTTGTCCACAATGCCCTCAAACACTTTGATATAATGATGTATATAGTAACGCTGATGAATGAATTGCATCAGTAATTCCAGGATACAGCCTTCAAATCCAACCATGATATCATCATTGCTTGGTAATACTATCTGTAGTTCGAAGGGTGTTGCATGACATCGTCACAAACCTAATGAACCCACACCAAGCTCAATCACAAACAGATTCCTTCTGGCCTCGACTGGTAGTAAAAAAGAAAGAATTAAAGAAATTGTAGTGTGGGGTTGTGGAGAGAGGAAATCTCCCAGCCTGCTTCTGTGAGACAAAGAGTGGCATTCCATTGAACTGCACTACTGTGATTGGAGCCGACCCTTGGACTGCTTTGCAAACCTGTCCTGCTGTCTGGTTTACCTAATCAGGGGGTGAAGTCCATCAGTTGAGGGGGCGGGGAGGAGGAGAGTGTATGTATGCGGGTTTGATCTCTGCTCTCTCACTCCCTCCCTGACTAACTCAGGTCAGCACGTATTCTACTGAACGGATTCCTCCATACCTCTCGTATAGCCATGAAGCTGCCTGTCCCTGTCCTCCTGTTCCTTTGCCTCTCTCTGGTGCCCGTGTCCTCCCAGGAGGCAGATCAAGCTACTCCCGCGCCACAACAGACCCTCAACAACACAGAGGAGGATTCAGACTGGGGCATCGGGAGCGTTCGGGGCGGCTTCGAGGCAGTCAGTGGATACTTCGACTCGTTCCTGGAGCTCCTGGGGGGGCGCAATGGGGTCTGCCAGTACCGCTGCAGATTTGGTATGTACAATTAATACAGACAGATGAAAGAGAATGTAATAGGACACAACATTTTTTACCAATGATATATATATATATATATATATATATATATATATATATATATATATATATATATATATATATTAAATTATACCATGTAAAACATGTGCTTTGAACTATAAGCAGTCACCTCACAACAGATTGGATTGTTTGTATAGAGAAACCTTGAATAATCATCTGATGTTGATTTAGGAAAACTAGTCCAAGACCAGTGCTAATCTGGGTCTGTGAAACCAGCTGATCGGTACTTTGAAAATTCTGTAACTGCCAACCTTTGAAATGAAGGGATGAAGCTTTGCCTTATCAGTCTTGGTGAACTGGCTCCTGTATTCTGTAAATATGTACTGGTGGCAGGTGTTGTGCAATACGCAGTGAGCTGCTTTAACCTGTACACTGTAATTGTGTTTCCAATCAACACTGCACAGTCGTTATCCCCTGCCAGGGATGCCTACACGGGACATCAGTTTAATACAGGTCCTGTTAACTGCTACAGAATATTGCATGGTTTTGTTAATGACTCACAGCAATTCATATTCCTCTAAGTCTCTCTAGAAAAAACAAAAGCAACAGTAAAAGGCATTTGTTCTTCTGGTCTGCAAATGAAATATAGTTACAATATGCTGCAAGTGCTCTTTGATATCACATGTTCCAGTCACCCTTTAATCTCTCTCCCCAGGAAAGGCTCCCCTGCCCAGGCCAGACTACAAGATCCCTGAGCCCAATGGCTGCAGTTCCTATTTCCTGGGACTCCAGGTACCAGAAACTGTATGTAAAGAACACTAATATCACCAGAAAGATCAACAACACAATCAACAAGGAATAAATCATGTGATCTCCAGCCGGACCCCCTGTGGCTGCTGGTTTTCATGCCAACCAAACTCTCAATTACTTAACTAGACCCTTTAATTGAACTAATCATTTGCTTAATTCAACCTTTTTACTTGTTATCAGCTCTTAAACAGTTGCAGTTCAAGTTATTTATCAAATCTTATAGCTAACGTGAAATATGCAACTGTTTAGAACACCCACTTTCAAAATTTTCACCTTTCGTTGCCATGTATCCTGGAATTAAAATGCATTCATTTTTTTTTTCATTTATCTACACATCCTACCCCACATCTTCCAAGTGAAAAAAAATATTCTAGAAATTTGTAGAAAATTCATTAAAAATAAAAACTGAAATAGCTTGGTTGGATAAGCAACAAAATGTGACAAAGGTTCAAGGGGGTGTAGATTTTCTATAGGTACTGTATACTGTAGTGTGTGTGTGTGTGTGTGTGTGTGTGTGTGTGTATATATATATATATATATATATATATATATATATATATATATATATATATATATATAAGATATGTGTAAAATTTGTGAAAACTTACCACTTCTGAAAAAGAAAACAATGGGGATCACACATATACCAAGAAATGAAATAGGAAAGAAATAACCCAAATTTGTAGTAAAGTATCTCTATGATCACCTATACCTGGGATGGAAATAAGACTCCCATTGCATAGCAGTTTGATCCATCTCTGGTTTTATTGTGTTTAATAAGACACATCTGAGTTTGTCACCTATACACTGTGGCTAATCAAGTTCCTACTAAAACCTGGAATGGGTGAAACTGCTGTGCATTAGGAGTCTCTCATCACTGTCTTTCTCAGCTGGTTTGACTCTCAGTGATTTTGTTCCCCTCCAGCTTGACCTGGGCATCCCGGCTATGACCAAGTGCTGTAACCAGCTGGACCTCTGCTATGACACGTGCGGCGCCAACAAGTACCGCTGTGACACCAAGTTCCGCTGGTGCCTCTACGGGATCTGCTCTGACCTCAAGAAGAGCTTGGGCTTTGTGTCAAAGGTCAAAGGTCAGTGTGTATGTGTTTTTTTTTTTTTTTTTTTTTTTTTACATACATGTTATAGCTTTACTTTGAGCAGTTCATGGATAAAATAACAGTAAGCTGTCAAAACTACAAACTGAATAAACAAACATTAGCTGTCTAGTTAAAAACAGCTAATGTTTGTTTATTCAGTTTGTCAGGGCACTGAGGACATTGCCACCGGATGTAAATTGTAGGTACTACTGTGATGATGTCAGGATAATCCAGCATGCATTCAGATTGGATGAGGCTCATCTTGTAATATTTTATAAATCATTCAATCCCTCTCAACCAATCAAAACTCAACATTTTCAAATTTACAATTCTTTAACCATACAGGTGTCAACTGACAAGGCTAATTCCTTTATCAGTGTTATCTTCATGAGCTGCATTAGCCAAAATGTTTGTCTGCTTGCCTCTTGAGTTATTAAAAACGAGTGAAGCTGTTTTATAACGACATTCCTTTTCTCTCTGTCACTCGTACCTGCAGCCTGTGAGTCTGTAGCAGACACCCTGTTCAACACGGTCTGGACGCTGGGCTGCAAACCATTCATGAACAGCCAGAGGGGGGCTTGTATCTGTGACGAGGAGGAGAAAGAGGAACTGTAAACCCAAGGACAGTCGTGCCAGTGCCGGAGAGACATTCCTGCAGCACCAGCACAAGATAGAACATGAAATAATACAATAATACAGTACAAGAACACTTGTATTACAGCACATCTTGATCTAAGAATATTCCACAACGTTAAAACCGTTCTACACAGAGACCAGCGCAGTCAAAAACTAGATTAAATGGCCATGTCTACAGTTGTGACCAAACTATGGATTTCTGTGATTGTTGCGATGCTGGGTCTTCTTAAGGAGTGCTGACCAATTCCAGCCAATCAGACTTTCAAATTCTTGGGCCTATAGACTCTTAATAAAATATACAACAGACATGGAGCTCTGTGGCTCC
Source organism: Polyodon spathula (assembly GCF_017654505.1). NCBI lineage: Eukaryota > Metazoa > Chordata > Actinopteri > Acipenseriformes > Polyodontidae > Polyodon > Polyodon spathula. Next base: position 7,300,405 of record NC_054543.1, read on the forward strand.
TAAGGGGCAAACTGGTCTTTTGTATAGCAAGAATAAAACACTGATCCTAGACTCAATAACAAACGACACAATGACACATCAGGGGCTCTAACAGCCTGCTGGGCTGGTAAGTCACCTGAATCAGCCTCTTCATATTGCTTTCTTGTTGCTGTAGTCTCGCCTTCATGCTGTTTGCAAACAAATTTAGCTTAAATGTGTCATTATTTATTTGCTTGGACTTGTATGAAATGTAAACCACATTGTGCTGGATCAGACTGCAGGAAAGTAGGTTTTTTTTTTTTTTTTTTTTTTTTTTTTTTTTTTTATTTCATTACCAAAGATGAAGAAAATACCAAAACAAAGTCTCCTGAGGCTGAAGGTTACAGAAAGCCCTTTCAATGGATAATGAGATTCCCTGTTTGTTGGGGTTTTTCCACCACCTAAATCCACCATCAAATCAACGAGTCCAGATATAATAAAGGTTCTATGTTTAAATTGCCAATCTGAATGGATTTTTCTAGTTTATATTTTATATTGTATGGTGCTGGTGTAACCTCTATAGTTTAATCTCTAAAGAGAGCACCTCACACCTACAATGTAGAGACTATAGGAGGAAGGAGGGGTACTGTTTAATATATAGGGAGGGAGAAAAGGAGGGGGGTACTGTAATATAGAGGGGGGGGGTTATTCAATATAGAGGAAGGAGGGGTACTGTTTAGTGTTAGTTGTTTATGCCATGTATGTGCTTTGGCAATTTGAGAGAGAGAGTAAATGATATGACATTACTGATCTCTGTCAACCTGGTTACAGACACACCAGGGTGCTGCAGGCTTTCTATTTCATTTTTAATTAATTTAATTAAAAACTATGAATAATGCCAACAATTGCCTATGAAGTTTCTTATATTTATTTATTTATTTATTTATTTAGTTTTATTTTTCAATGCTGTTTGTAGTCATTTTGAGTAGTTGGGTTCTGTTGTTCAAAGACTGAGTTTTTGTCTAGAGCTTCCTTTAAAATGGCTGTAAGCTTGTCTGGAGAATCCTAGCTGCCAGGAAAGAACGGTCTTCCTCGTTCCATTCAAATCATGTGACGATGTGACCTTAGAACTCTGGCATACCCACTGAGTAAATACTAAAGCTACATAATGATGCAAGAAAAAGACATTCAGTATATATACTACAGAATAACATACTGCATGGCTTCCTACTCTCTCTGTATCATAAACAGATATAAAAGAAGAAATGTAAAACAGAGCCCTTTCCTGATGTTATTTACAAAAATAAAAATAAATGTATAAAAGAATAAAAGTACAGCTTTGGCATAAGACTCTTCTGGAAACAGCTGGTCACAATCAATTGTAATATATTAAATGACCAGCAGGTGGCATTGATGTGCTACATATAATTATGTATGTAAATAATGTAGTTTGGATGCAGGTCAGCAGGGAGGAGGTTACTGATACTCTCAGACAGGGCTGTGATTGGTTACGTTGTGGTGAGGTCAGTCTTCATGGTAAATGATGATTGGCCCGTGGGTGAGGAGGCGGTGATTGAGGTGTCCCGTGTCCTCTTTATCCCACTCATCATGAACCTGCATTGCCTCTATTTTCAATGATGGCCATTTTCCCATTATTGTTTTTTATCTAGACAATTGTGTTACTGTAGCGGAACACATTGAGAAGCATGGCAAGTCTAGGGTCAGGTTTGATTTGATGAATCCAGCCTGGCTTCACCCTCACCTCCACCACAGTGCCGGAGGTCTTCAGGCTGAAGTTGATGTTGACGTGAGTGTCGTTGGAGATGCCGCGACAGGAAGTGTTGGTCAGTAAGACCAGACCACCCACCAGGTCCTTTAGGACCACCACCTCGATGCCACTGGACCTACAGTTGACCGGCACTGCAGACAGAGGGAAAGAGAGACATGCACACAAAAAGGCCAGAGTGAACACAACGCTTACTCACAGTATCAATCAATATGTACACTTGGACCTGTATTGTATGGTATAAGAGTGCCGTCTTGTGTGTACAGAAGTTGGGTTTGTGTGATAAAAATTATGACATTTATGGTAAAATAAGACTTGAATGTTCTGAAATCTGTGGTTTGAAATGGCTGTCTTACCAGCGTGCTAGTGGAATCGTTAGGGTTATGCTGGTCAATGCTTTGTGAAGAAGGTTCTGAGAGTGCTGGATGAATCACCTGGGTTCCTCTAACACGCTGGTCAAATGTTGTTATGAGTGACCTGCTCACTGGCTGTGGACATACCGTCACATGTCTTCCTCTCAGGACCCAGGATGCGCCCGATCCCACACTGGTAGCGATAGGACCCCTTCAGATTGACACAGATCTCTGCACAGCCACCATTGTCCTACTCGCACTCATTCACATCTACAGCACACAGAGACGGCAGGGACACAGAGGCAATCCTCCTTCTTATTATCACGGAATGAAATATGAGTGGAAAGAGGCGGGAGAGAGAAGGATTACCATTGGTCTTAGGTCTGTGGTGTTAAGAGACGATGGACAAGGTGGGGGCAATCAGAAAAACAAGAGAAAGAGGAGTAGACAGGGAAGAGTCTCTCAGTAAGAGGTAATACCATTGTCTATCATAGGAGATCATTCTTGTTCTCTCTCTCTCTCTCTCTCTCCCTCTCTCTCTCTCCTATATGAATATATATATATATATATATATATCTATATATAGATTACTTCCACATAGGTAATGAATATATATATATATATATATATATATATATATATATATATATATATATATATATATATATATATATATATATATATATATAGTAGTACAGGACTGAGTAAAATTGAATGAAAAACAAAACAGCTAAACAAACCCCCAACAAGAAGATATTTTCAGCCAGCTTTCGTGTAGCTTAGAGTGACCGGCAAAGCTCCTCTGGGTTTAAATTTTCACCATCCAAGCTGACGACGAGGTAACAGACAGCCCTTGTTGTATCCCCTGCTGTGTTGGCACTGAACTCTGCTGGGGAAAAAAAGGGGACGTTAAGGACTGCTGTGCTGTAAGTAGTTCATCTTGGGTTGTCTGTCGGGACTGTACCATAAAATAACATTTGCTTACTAAGGTAGGTGTAGGGTGGGCAGGGTGTGTGTGTGTGTGTGTGTGTGTGTGTGTGTGTGTGTGTGTGTGTGTGTGTGTGTGTGTGTGTGTGTGTGTGTGTGTTGGCGTTAGTTTGTATTACATGGTGGATTGAGGCTGCAGTCTCTTTGGGGGTGTCACATGTACATATAGCCAGAGTTGCGCGTTTCTTTAATTATTTTTTGAGCAGGGGTACAAAAAAAAAAAAAAAAACACCTTGTCGCTAGGGTGGCTGCAGTTCATCCACACGGGTGCGGCAATGGTTCTCCGAGATGCAGAATTTGGGCATGGCGGCGCGGTGAAGTGGTACCACTCCCCGTTGAGATGGCTGTCACACATGGGGCTGCCCGCCGAGTTGTTGATGTGGTGCTCCATCAGGCTGATAAAGGCAGAGCATGGGGATTGGGGGCAACATGACAGATCATAAAACCTTATGTAGTAGACCGTTATACAAGTTACCATCGTATTAGCATAGAAAAGTGTAATCAAGTATAGTGAGCATAAAGCATAGGTAAGCATTTTAAACAGTAATAATATACATATAATATAGCAATACATATCAATAGATATGGGACAAACTAGGGTAAGCTATCGTAAATGTATACGCTACTATAACCATGGGAAAAGCATGGGGAAACTGCAAAAAAATACCTTGGAGATGTCATCCACAACTGAACACGCATTCAAATATCCAGAAGCCATAGCTGTGCGGTTATAGAGTCTCTATTCACACATCTTTAACTGGCGAGTCTGTTTTGAAGAATAATATTCGGGTACGGTTCCAGACTGTTTTTGCATTCTTTTACAACAGCCTTCAAGTTGCAGTTAAACTCATACACAACGATATTTAATCCTTTAGACTTCAACCAAAATCCATTCACCAACTTATTTAGTGGAAATTAGAATGGCTTTATATATATATATATATATATATATATATATATATATATATATATATATATATATATATATATATACCAATACATTATATACTGTATAAACATATTTGTTGTTTTCAAAGGTACAGTACTGTGCAAAAGTTTTAGGCAGGTGTAAAAAAATGCTGTAAAGTAAAAATGCTTTCAAAAATAGACATGTTAATAGATTATATTTATCAATTAACTAAATGCAAAGTGAGTGAACAGAAGAAAAATGTAAATCAAATTCATATTTGGTGTGACCACCCTTTGCCTTCAGAACAGCATCAATTCTAGGTACACTTGCACAAAGTCAGGGATTTTTTAGGCATATAGTCAGGTGTATGATTAAACAATTATGCAAAACAGGTGCTAATGATCATCAATTCAATATGTAGGTTGAAACACAATAATTAACTGAAACAGAAACAGCTGTGTAGGAGGAATAAAACTGGGTGAGGAACAGCCAAACTCAGCTAACAAGGTGAGGTTGCTGAAGACAGTTTATTGTCAAAAGTCATACACCATGGCAAGACTGAGCACAGCAACAAGACACAAGGTAGTTATACTGCATCAGCAAGGTCTCTCCCAGGCAGAAATTTCAAGGCAGACAGGGGTTTCCAGATGTGCTGTCCAAGCTCTTTTGAAGAAGCACAAAGAAACTGGCAACGTTTAGGACCGTAGACGCAGTGGTCGGCCAAGGAAACTTACTGCAGCAGATGAAAGACACATCATGCTTACTTCCCTTCGCAATCGGAAGATGTCCAGCAGTGCCATCAGCATTGACAGAAAACAGTGGGACCCTGGTAGACCCATCTACTGTCCGGGGAAGTCTGGTCAGAAGTGGCCTTCATGGAAGACTTGCGGCCAAAAAGCCATACCTCCGACGTAGAAACAAGGTCAAGCGACTCAACTATGCACGGAAACACAGGAACTGGGGTGCAGAAAAATGGCAGCAGGTGCTCTGGAATGATGAGTCAAAATTTGAAATATTTGGCTGTAGCAGAAGGCAGTTTGTTCGCTGAAGGGCTGGAGAGTGGTACACGAATGAGTGTCTGCAGGCAACAGTGAAGCATGGTGGAGGTTCCTTGCAAGTTTGGGGCTGCATTTCTGCAAATGGAGTTGGGGATTTGGTCAGAATTAATGGTCTCCTTAATGCTGAGAAGTACAGGCAGATACTTATCCATCATGCAATACTATCAGGGAGGCATCTGATTGGCCCCAAATTTATTCTGCAGCATGACAATGACCCCAAACATACAGTGAAAGTCATTAAGAACTATCTTCAGCGTAAAGAAGAACAAGGAGTCCTGGAAGTGATGGTATGGCCCCCACAGAGCCCTGATCTCAACATCATGGAGTCTGTCTGGGGTTACATGAAGAGAGAGAAGCAACTGTGGCTGCCTAAATCCACAGAAGAACTGTGGTTGGTTCTCCAAGATGTTTGGGCCAACCTACCTGCCGAGTTCCTTCAAACTGTGCCTTCAAACTTCCTTCAACTGTGCAAGTGTACCTAGAAGAATTGAGGCAAAGGTTGGTCACACCAAATATTGATTTCATGTAGATTTTTCTTCTGTTCACTCACTTTGCATTTTGTTAATTGATATATAAACTATTAACATGTCTATTTTTGAAAGCTTTTTCACAGTACTGTATGTAAGAACAGAATTTATCCATTTTTGGACTGTTTATGAATTCAAGGTATATTTCAATAAAAAAGTAATTATTAAAAAGAGAGGTTTATACATTTGTTAATTCGAAGCAACTTTTAACCTAGGAGAATATATAAAGCACTTCAAAAAATAGTGTTTTTTTTTTTTTTTTTTACCAAAACCCCAAAAATTCCCAACTCTCCTGATACCAATGAACTACACACACTCCAACAGAGTGGAGCGTGTTCAGTATGGCTTGCTTACCGACTGCCTGTATGGGGTGAATCTCCTGTATCAGAGTGAAGATGAGCAGGTTGAAAAACATCTTGCTGTCTGTAAGCGCAGGAGCAGAAGCTTATAGAAAAAGTATCGTTCACCGTGTATAATAATAAAAATAATAGTAGTAATATCATCATCATCTATCATCCCCAGTGTCCTCCTCTTAGATTAAAGGCTTTTTAATACATTTTGCTCGCTGACTCCTAAATACTTTCCTGGATCTCACCTTTTCAGTGGAAAGTGCCAATAAATATTGAGAGGTCACCTAAGGTTAATAAGGAAGGCAGTGTTCAGTAATATATACACACACTGTACGACTGAATCTGTGTTGGAGGGAACAAAGGTGAACATCCATTCTCTTTTTAGACATTTCTCATCCACAAATACATCCTAGATACAATCAATCAGAAGCACACACTCTTAGCCGAGTGCTAGCAGTTTACAGCTTTTATTTACTGCATTACTTCGGTACAGTTTGTTTGTTCTTTCTTTGATGACTGCCCAGGGGGGTTGTTATCCATCAGCCCAGCCGGCACATTGCAAGCACATTGTAAAAGCAGCTATTGCAAAGTGAGCTTCAGCATCAGCAACACATTGCCATCAGCTTTTGCTGTTGATGTAACGACCTGATTATTAAGAAGACAATGGGACCAAATCATACCTGGAACAAAGAACTTGAGTATATATGGCAGCTAATGTATACAGCCACCCACAAAACTCACCCTTGACCGAAACTACAAATAAATTATGAAAGATTTTTTTACCCCTTTTTTACTGACAATTAACATCCGAGAAAGAAGTCAGTTCAGTTCTGGCAAATGCATCCCCTGTTGTGCATTTAAGAGATATTACAGGCAATTGCAAAGTAAGTTACAAGTTAAATAATAATATTATGAAAAACAGAGGATGTTCTGTTTTATTGTGCAGGGAGAGAGTGGTGTGGGTAAACAACAGTATTATCATGTCGTTAGCGAGAGGATGTGTGCGGCAGATAAGCAGAGGACAGCCGTCAACAAAGTGACCAGAGCTGGTCAAGGCTCCTGTGTTTAAAGTTACTGCTAATCACTGTAAACAGGGACGGCACTGGGGTTATATTAATCACCCTGCCTGTCTGTCTGACTGTCCATGTGTGTGTCTCTTCTCAGAAGCAAAAAGGACATGGAATAGCAAAAACAAGAGGTAGTCACCAACAATGCTAGTTCTTAAGAGTGACGAATTCAATAAAATCATGATTCAAGAGGCGCACACAACTTTGGTCCATTCATTCAGAATCTCACTTGGTGGTAACGATAGAATATTGTCAGTGAAAAAAAGTCTAGGTGAGGCATACAAAATAATCCCCTGGGATTCAATTGCTCTTTAGAGGTAAGAGAATAAAACTTCAACAGTTGCTGTTGGAATTTTCAAGCAAATTCCCTAAAGTGCAAGGGTCAAAAACAAAACCTACATTTATTAAACAACTTGGTAAATATCACCTAGGATATCAGGGCACATCACCCATTTACCTCAATTGTGTTCTGGTATTTGAGTAGTCACAAATAATGACCAGACTTTCAAAGATCACACGACAGCTAAGTCCAAAAAAAATGGATAAGCATTTATTATTGATAATTGAATTACATTTCTCTTTTATACATATTTCATAAATGATACAGGATTTTACATTTTTCTGTTCATCTCTTTTAGGATGTTTACTGCAACCGATGCCAAACAAAAATTAAAAGAAAAATAAAGAAAGAAATGAAAAGCAAAGAGCAATCCATCATTTTTACATTTCATTTTTTTACATTTTATTTTAAAACATTTTATTTTTAATTTTGCACACAAACAGGATAAAACATTTTAAAACAAAGCACGCTTTTATATTCCTTAAAAGTGAAAATAAATGATTTTTAAAAACTAACAAACGTGCATCCTTTTTCTATTTTTTTTTCTTTGCCTAACATGCCACCAGTAGAGAGGGTCACTTGTCTTTTGCTTCTGTCTGTGGTATGATGTTTTCAAGGCACCTGGCGAAACTTCAGGAAACAAAGTATCAAAGAACATCCTGCCAATATACAGACTCGGTCGGGGGTAGAGTGTTGACTGACAACTTATTTTTGAATATGTATTTACTCTATTTATACTAAAAAAAGAAAATGTATTGATTTGCACTTTGCCCATATCGAACACAAGCCACAATTATCATTTACCTCCACCAGGTGGTGCTCTCGTTTAGCTTATTATAATTGCAAAACAACTTCAACTACTGGGTAACAGCAGATTGCATTTCATATACAGAATACACATATATATATATATATATATATATATATATATATATATATATATATATATATATATATATATTATATATATATATATATATGGAACAGTCAATGAAAGAAGAAAATATATGCTGGCATTTCTTTTGGAAGACGCCCCACTTACCAGAGTGAAAGTGTGCTAGTATAACAACCACTCAATATAAAAATTGCCTTGTCCTCTGTGGTAGGCTTAGCAAACTCACTCAGCTCTGATGCAGAGGAAACAGTAGCAACCATTCACGCTGCTCAAGGCATTTCTAAACATAGGGTTTGATTTGGAAAATTAGTTGTTTTTGATTCATTTTATTTATGTATTTATTTATTTACTTTAATCCCGCAAATCATTTGTTCCGACTATTTTAGGTATTTAAAAAAACAACAAAAAAAAACCACCCGTTTTGAGTCAAGTATTGAATCCCAAGTACTGTGCCAACCAAGCTGCTGGGCTGGTTCAATTCCCTGTCAAGATTGATGTTGAATATACTGAAGAGAGTAGCGCAGATGCAAGATCCCTACATACCCTACACAGCAGAGCTGACCCAGACAGGCAGAGCCAGCAGCAAAAGCTCTATTGAAACCTGGAGCAGTTAGTACCACAGCTCTTCTTTAAATGAGAGGGAATAGGATAACCTCCAACAGCAACCGGATGCAGTCAGTCCAGCTGCTTACTTTCATAACTCTCCATAAATAGAGGCAGGTGCCACAGGTTAGTCCAGAGCTAAATACTCCAGGAACATTCGAGAGCATTAGCTCTACAGAAAATAATATTTCAACCAGACTCTACAGAAAGCTGGGAGCGGTCAATACAGCCGCTGACTCAAAACATAGCTCTAATTTTAGACAGGAGGACTTTGGCACCTCCAGCAGCAAACCAAAGAGGCTTGGAAACTTTATCTGCTTGATCCCAACAGAAACTGGAACAGGGCGCTCACACTGCAAACATGTCTGAGATTCTGATACCCAGCAGCGCTCTTCAATATATGGTCACAACTGCGAGTTCAGGCACCACCACCACCGTCAAATGCTCAAGACAAAATGGTCTCTCTAAAACACCCTTTGGAAATGCACAGGGCAATTAAACAACAAGACAGTTATTGGTTACATTCCTGCATTCTCCATGCTGTAAAAAACACACACAACCCCCTAGGTTCACGTTGGCTTTGGCATGGCTATCCCATCACCTTCTTTCTTCCACCCACTCAGCGTACTTGGATAGAAAATGAACAACATTGATGATTCACTGTAGGGTTATACACATCTAGAATTCAATTTAAAATAACAAAATACAGCTAAAATAAAACCCACAAATAAAAGTATACTGTATTCCCCATCCCCCACACTTCCCTCCCTGCCTGCCTGCCTGCCTATTTCAATACATTTGGGTCAGATTGAAATGTTTTTGTTTTTAAAATCAGTACGTGAAAGGTGTTTGCTATTTACATGGAGTTGAGATATAATTCCTCTAACAAAAACAGCCCACTGTAACACAACAGTAAGTGACAGGAGTTGGCATGTAATCAACTGATTATAAACCCAAAGTACAATTAAATCCCAATTTAGTTACATCCCAATAATAATAATAATTTATAACACACTTCAAAGTAATTGAATTTATAAATATCTTAACCCGTTCCCTCATTCCAACCCAAACTATTGTAACTAGCCACTTGCTGTAAAGTGTTGCCCCACCCGCAATTAACGATTAATGATTCTCTAGGAAGTGGCTCATAAATATGGCTTTTTGTCATGATTGTGCCACTGCAGACTTTTGCAATTTGCCATTTCATTTTATCTCTTGCAAGAGTACAGGAGTTATTATTTTCAATATACTGCAATGCCTGCAATCAATAATTTGAGAGTTGAGAGCCGTCCTTCAGCCAATTCACCACACTCCAATACACGATAGAGCAAACAAGATCTGAAAAAAAGACAAATGACTTTTTGGAATGAGGAAAGCAAGATTGCACCTGAGCACTTAAACAGAGTTTAAACAGAGTGAGGTGAATTTAGCTAAAAGCCAACTAGAAAACAAAAACAAACAATAAAAAAATGTAATCATGATAGATTACAAAACATCAAAAGATAAGGCATTCGAAGTGGCTTATATTTTAGCTAGCTTCATGGAAATTGGAAGGGAAAAAGTCCCCACGACAACTCTGACCAGTTCAACACGGTTCCAGGTTTATCTAGTTAATTATTAAAATGTAGACAATCATTTTAGTAAGAGTCAATCTTTCATGCTATTTTATCCTATACAATCCCTGTATTAAGGAAAAAGTATGTTTATTTATGTGGCATATGGAACCTTCTACTGATCCAGCGAGAAGGGGGGCTTTTCCCCCTGTGCACACATTCATCAAGTCAATCTTAAAGAAAGCTGATAAGGAGTGACGGTACAAACACAGTACAGAAATTCGTACCAAAAAACAAGGCTGTTGAACCTACTCTTTGGCATCTGTGAATTCTAGTACAAATCAAGGTACAAGACATAGATAGAAAACAAATGATCACTATGTTCTCTATCCCTGGAAATCCAGCGACAGAATATACAGCAGTGAAAGTCAATGTTAAAAACAACTTTGTGAATATGTGGCTGCTTTCATTAGTTAGTCACTAGACTGCTGCATAACCTGTCTGCTCAACAAATTTATTGTGATCCCAGAACTGTAAAGGCTGGTTCATACTTCAGTCCTGCAGCCACTGGGAGACGGTCATGTGACACATCCAGCTCAGAAAAATTTAACTCTGGCAACCAGTCTCCCTTGGATCGACAGTCAAACAAGTTGACTGAAAATCACCCTTCGAACAAGTCGACTAGAAATCGCCCTTTTCATGGCGCATAATTGACATATGAACCTGCCTTTGGGAACCTGGGATCTGAATTTCGCAATCTCAATGGTAATTGCATTTAATTTTGATCAGTGCATCTGAAATGAAGAAAAGCCCCATACATTTGAAAGAGGCCATAGCATTTAAGATGTGTTTGTCCAGTTGTAACCCTCTACTCTTTTAAACAAATACACATGCTTCAGTACTGTTTCCAATTACTGCCTGTGAAAGCACAATTCATTTTAGAAGGGCATTCTCACTTAAAATAACATGTAAGAGACAGACAGAATTGTCCTGAAACCAAGGCCTCCATTAAAAGTTGCAGGCTGCACTGAAGCACTGTGGCATCTGTAGTTTTGTATTTGTTAAAATACTCAGTGCTGTGAATGTACAGGACTATAGTTCCCATAAGTCCAAATGCATAAATACAGACTGTTGGGTTTTTTTGTGTTTTTTTTTTTGTTTTATTTAAGAAAATCCCTAAAAAAAAAAAGAAGTGTTGATAAAACACAAGTTTGATTTAAACACAGCTTAGTAAACAGGCAACGCATTTATTTATTTATTTTTTTGTGGGGTGGTTGCCACTAAGTGCGATTGCTCAGTGGCCAGTTGCATGAAACACCTCAAGTTAAATTTTCCTATTAGTTTTCCCCTCAAGTGTTCCTTGATTTAAGGGTGTTGGAGAAAACAGCTTAACTTAACACATTCAAGTCAATACCCGAGTTAGAGGAAAACGGATGCTTTAGTGTTCTATTTAAACTTAATACTCAAGGTGTTTTGTGCAACCTGCAGCCCTTGATATTTACATTCGATTAATTGGGGCAGCGTATAAAATACACATTGAAAAAGAAAGAAAAAAACAAAACATCTTTAGGTTCTTGGGCCATTATCCAAAGTTTACCAGGTTTCAATGCAATACAACCTGTATAGTTACATTCATCTTATACTGTACACTTATCAGCCTTGGTATACTGCATGTGTTCCTGTCCATGCGCTCAAGGGTTGTGGAGACACTTTGCTATTGATTGTTAGTAATATGCCAGCCTAGCACATAACTGTACCCTCTTCTGCTGTAAAAGGTTTGCAGTTTTTAAAATTTGTCATTCTATAACCTAATATACACACACACACCAAAGATCATTGTTTACAGTTTTATACAATAATCTACTTCACACCCTGGTAGTTCTCGCTCGTGTGAGAAGTGCTTTGGGAATTCCCCAATGTCACTAATGTGCCGCATCCACTCTGAGCCTGACTAAAGACATGGCCGGCTGTGCTGTGAATGGGAACCTTCGTGATGTTCGTTTATCGTGGGATGACAGGACTGGGATTCCCAATGATAGTGAATGGCAGAGATTTCAACAGGTATGAGGCAGGCAGTGCAGTTAATGTGTCACAGCCCGGAGAGCCTAAAGATTTGTTTTGTACTGTGTGAGTGGAGGGATCAGTTGCTAGTCTAAGAGCAACTGCCAAAGAGCAAGAGCATAAGCAAGAGCCATGCATTGGGCAATACCAACACACTGGGGGTTTAATATTGACCCCCAGTTCTTTAATTATGCCCCTCTCCTGGTTGCTCAAGGTTACAGAGTGGAGTATTTAAAATTGCTTGTGAAACCTTCCCAGAAAAAGGCTCCCATCGTATTTCAGATCACTTCCATCGGTCTAAACCTCTTCTGATTGGATATGATGCTCAGGCCATCGTCATTCTTGCTAAGGTCCAGTTGTGTTCTTTTTTTAATTCTTTTTTCCTTTGTTGATGTTTATTTTTCTTCCATTTTATTATACTTTTTTTCAGAATGTTTAGTATTTTTTCCACCCCAGTAAGAAGGTAAAAAACGTGTCTGTTTGTGAGAGAGAGAGAGAGAGAGAGAGAGAGAGAGAGAGAGAGAGAGAGAAATCTCTCCTTCTTTCTCTCTTGGGTGTACCCTAGGGGATCCCCTACCCCCCACCCCACCCCACAAAGTCCGTTTCAGGCTACTGAAGGTTCACAGAGGGGCAAGGGAGATGGGGGGGGGAGGGGGGGGGGGATTGTTCAGCCCATCAATCCTTGTTGCCACTGATTTGCTGGATAGGTAGCTGGAGCTGAAGAGGGTCCCTCAGTCGTTTCAGGTCCAGTTCAGCCTAGATAAAAGAAACAGGGGAGAAGCAAGCAATGCTGCTGTTATTCTCGGGTGCCATGTTCGCTACCGACCCAAGAGAATTCCATATCAGAACCAGACAACAATACAATAGAACCATCACACAATTCCATATCAGAACTATACAACAATACAAAGAGAACCGTCACACAATTCCATATCAGAACTAGACAACAATACAAAGAGAACCGTCACACAATTCCATATCAGAACTAGACAAGAATACAAGATAACTGTCACACAATTCCATATCAGAACTAACAACAATACAAAATAACTGTCACACAATTCCATATCAGAACTAACAATACAAAGAGAACCGTCACTCAATTCCTCATCACAACTAGACAAGCCGTTCCCTACACCAGTGGCTCTCAAACTGGGTGGGGGGAGTTGCTGTTGGAACGTTCAGGGATTTTTAAAATTGTATTTATTTAATTACATCTTAACCTAGGCTATACCGTATAAAGGGCGGATACTTTATTTGGGCTTTATCGGCTACTTTGATTGGATCGCCAATAATGCTTCCACCAATCAGAGGGTTGCATACAGCACTCATAGTGATCCCGCCGTCTGTCAGACTGGTACACAGAACAGAGTGAAGCAGCACTGGACAAGATAAATAATGTGTCAGATATTAAATTGGATATGAGTGGCAGTGATGAAGCCAACTTGCTTGAAAGTATTAAAAGTAGACTGGACATTCCCTTACCAGATGTAAAAAGCATGAACACATCACCCCCCGTCTTGCCCAGCTGCACTGGCTACCTGTAAAGTTCAGGATTATGTTCAAAACTTTCCTGCTAACCCTTCAATCACACAGGTCCTGAGTACCTCCTCAACCTGCTGACCACTATATCCCTGCCCGCAAGCTGAGGTCATTCGACTCTGGCCTCCTTGTTATCCCAAAGCAAAAGCACACCACACTTAGAAAACGCGTGTTTAGCTTCATGGCTCTTACTTTTTTGGAACTCTCTCCCAGCTTTGGTGCGTGATTCTCCCACCGTCATTCGCTTTAAATCAACTCTCAAGACCCACTTGTCCTCTCCTGCTTTCCATGCTCTTTAAGCCCTATATCTGCTATTAGCTGCTGTGTGGTTGCTACTATTTGATGTATTATGTATTTTTCACTGGTGTAAAATGCCTTGTTTTTTACTGTATGGAATGTATTATGCATTTCTCTCTATATAAAATATTTTGGATTTTCTTGTATCTTGTAAATTGCTTTGTGATGGTGGGCCACTACGAAAGGCACTATATAAAATAGATTGACTGATTAATTGATTGATTGATTAATAGATTTAAAACATGTGGAATTGATGATGCGATCAGAAACCCAGAGGCAGTTTAAGACTGGTCTTTTTTATGTTAAGCATTTTTGTGTTCTTTTTTAGAAGGGTTTAATTAAGTAACATCCAAAACTGTTCGTGTCAGACTTGTTGAAAGTCTGTAACAAAACGTTTGATTGTTATTGTCGATACGTTGTAAATACGACTATTAATGCAGGCATCGTGCAGGTATTGCAAAGTCCAGAAACAAAACAAAACATTAAAACGTTTTGCACCGTATAAAACTGAGCTAATTTTTCCAGTGCTTGCTAGTCTATTAACCAATTTGAAATGATTTTGAAGCAAATAAAAGCATTTGTGTTTCAGTTTTATTGTTAAAGATTTCACACGGGGCAATACTGCCCTACAATTACTGCATGGTTGTACTGTGATCGTTCCACTATGTTATGTTGTGAACCATAGCTTTAAAACTGAGAGACAGCAATTTCTTATCATAAAAGTTTGCTGGTTTTTTAAATTAAGAGCCATATAAGAGCGATAAATACTGTAACTGATTAGAAGGCCTTCTTTGTTATTCTCAAAGTTGCTGCAGTTACATTGTATTGTTATTGTAAATAAGACACGGTTTTAGCAGACATATTTAATTAAGTAAACATTTATTTAACTATGTAAGGTTTTGGTAGTTTCAAATGTGTCATCATAACAACAAAGTCCCAAGTCTCATGCAAGTTCATAACCCCTCAGCTCTAAGCCAGTGCCAGTGGAAGCAGATACTGCTACTTTTCCCTCTAGACCATTAACATCTATCCACACATATCATGCTAGTGTTATTATGGCCTAAACTTGGTACGAATAGCAAAAATTCTAATTTCAAGGGGGTTTAATGACCAGTGCAGTGGTGGGACTTGAAACAAAAGGTTTTCACAGAAATTGGAAGACTGGTTCCTACAGTTCTTACAGCAATACTTACATTTTAGGACCCACATCCCCTACAGGGTAAAGAGTTAGGCTGAAGTTCGAATAAAACTCGTCACTTACCCCTCGTCCTGCAGTTTGCCAGAAGTGAGCAGGGTGCTCCTGGTATTGATTTCTGAAAAGCCCTATTCAATACGAGGAGAACTAAGTGCTACACGTGATGGTAGCATCTAATTGCACCCTGGGTGATTTTTCTAGTCAAAGTCCCTTTCTCACTTTAGGTTGACCTTTGCAAGGTCACAGGTTGAAGGGAACATTAAAAAAAAAAAAAAAGGATATCACTTCTGAACACAGCATATCTGAAAACCATCCGAGGTGAATTTTTTTAGGAAAATCTGAGACGGACGGCCAACGAAATGTCCCTTTTCTGGTTGAGTTGGCGTGGAATGACTCAAAACTGTAACTTTTTTTTGTGTGAACGTGCTGTGAAAAAAATCCCCCAACTTATAAATCCGACGAATTTAATACCAGCCAAAATGTCCTGTTACACAGTATATGTTATCTTAACCCAAATCTTTATGCTGACACCTTCAGGCATGTCAAAGTTTGTAGATGGCGCTGTGCATCTGACTGGTGCCTTTTAAACTTGCATATTTTTGGATGTAGTCCGCTGCCATCTGGTAATGTGTATTAGCATATGTAGTAAGCATTAATCATAACTGGTAAACTGTAATTGACACTTCGATGGATCAGTGGCTGGTTCATAAAAAAAAATAAAAAAAAAGCCCCAAAAAACTGTGTGTGTGTGTGTGTGTGTGTGTGTGTGTGTGTGTGTGTGTGTGTGTTGTGTGTGGTGTGTGTGTGTGTGTGTGTGTGTGTGTGTGTGTGTGTGTGTGTGTGTGTGTGTGTGGGGGGGGGGGGGGGGGGGGGGGGCATCAAGTACCACAGACAAGAGGAAGGGGGGCGCGTTCCAAAAAGTTTGAGAACCGCTGCCCCACACACGTACAAATGTAGATACGACATGTCATGTGCCCCGAGATTAACATACACTTAAAACTGTAACAAAGAAGGTCCTTTGCATGTTTCACCACGATTGTCTAAGCACTTCTCTAGACATCTGTTAAAATGTAGACAGAGCCAGACCGTCCAAGCTAGAAAGACACCTTATACCCTGAGATAACAATACACTCAATAACTTCTGCTATAGTCATTAGATGGTCCATTTGGACTAGCGGTTCTCTGGATGTAAAAATGCATGTGTGACATCAGACAGAAAGACTTGCAGCCTATATTTACCCTTGTATTCCGATACACTCAATAACTTGTGCTACAGAAGGTAGCAATTTTATCACCACTGGACAGGATGCATGCAAACCTCGAGCGCACAGCTGCCTGCACTATGAGCGTTTAGTTTTCTGCATTACAGTAGTCTCCAGTCTCCAAGCCTCTTGGTCGTTACCTCTGCAATTGCATCCTTGAGCTGGTTGTATTTCTCGATGTCGAAGCGGTTCTTTTTCGCTCCTTTATGGAAAAAGAGCAGATACTGTCGGTCCCTGGCGTCTGGGTAAATGTACTCCTGTGGAGAGAGTTAGAGAGGCAGAGGGAGTCAGACCTGAGCCAGACTCACTAACCCAACTGAGAGGGAGGCAGTGAGAGAGGGAGAGTGAGGGGGGTTTATGATTCAGGCAATCGATGAACGTGTTCAAATACTGTACAAGCCTGTCTTCTGTTAACCATGACTCTAATTCAGATGCAATTTCCATAGCGGTATAATGATTGCTCCAAAAGCTCAAGCCACAGTGCGATAAACAAAACAAACAAAAGAAAAAATAATTGTTTTTAAAAAGAAAAAAAAAAGGTAGTGGTCATGACGTCTTCAGATGTGCGCCGAGACCGACGTCCTTTCTCCGAGTAGGAGTGGCTGCAGTGTCTTACCTGCCGTGTGAGGACGAAGTAGGCGTACATAGCCATGGAGCTGCCATAGGTGATGAAGTAGGTGACGGGCTCCATGATGTCCCAGGAGTACTCCCACCAGGTGAGCCGGGCCAGGATCCCGAACTGGGTTGCCATGTAGGCCATGCCGCCCCACATCACCCAGGTGGCCCTCTTCTCTGCTTTCCGACTCAGCTCTTCCTTCAACTGCAGAGAAGGCAGAGGTGCTTATGAAGGCAGGATGGAGGATATGGGCTGCACTGTGCATGGGCAGTTACCTCCTTATAAAAAAGTACCATGGTATTTTTGTAGGTTCCCATGATTATACAATGCCATGTACCATAGTTTACCAGGTTTGTCATTTTTTTTTACCATACTTCTCTGTGCTTTACAATGCTTATCTATGCGTGCACTGTGTTTTATTACAATTTGCTGTGCTTTTACTCTAGGAAACTTTTACAAAGGTACAGCTAGGCCACACAGTTAGGCCTTTACCACTTGAGCCACTTTGGGACCAGTAAGCCCAATAATTTTTAATGAACTAATTTAATGCGTTTGGATAAAAATCTTGTGCTTACTGTTTGTCTGATTTTTATGACTTAGGAATTGATCTTAATCAACCTGTGTTTATAAAACCCTCCCCCTTTTTTGTTTCGTCTTTTATGAAAGGCCCAATTTGGAGCCGTGCACAAAGATGTAAACGCTGTGATTGCCTGTAGGGGAGATGGCTAGCCTGAGTTTCCAGGTTAATCTCATATCTCATAGTGTCTACTGGCTTCTCTACGTGAGGGTGGGCGGAGTCCAGTACCTTCTCGAAGGGGAGGATCTGGGAGTTGAGGTTCTCCAGCCTGCCTATCAGCTGCCGCTCTTTGTGTAGCTGGTGCTCTTCGATCCGCAGAGTGGTGTAGAGCTGCTGGACCAACATCTTGACATCACCGAGGGTCTCTGCATCCTCGTGAGCCAGGAGATCTGAGAGGAGTCAAGGCTTGGGTTAGAGAGGAGAGACAGAGAGAGAAGACTGGACCAGCATCTTGTCATTACTGAGGGTCCCTGCATCCTCATGAGATCTCACAGAGAGAGAGAAGTAGAGAGGCTGGACATGCTTAACTAACATCTTGACATTATTGAGGGTCTCTACGTCCTTAAGGGCCAGGAGAAAGGGTGAAGAGAGAGGGAGGACTAAATACTGAAAGAGGAGGAGGAGGGGGAGAGGAAGAGACAAACCTAATGACAAGATGGGCCTCGGATTACAGAACAAGGATATTTCTGAGGTTCAGGATCGAGTTACCACACATTTTCAGAGGAACCCCTGCCCTTCCCTCCCCTGCTCTGCTCCTCACCTCTCTTGGGCGGCCTCACGTGGTACGTGGTGTCATTGATGACCAGCTTGAAATCATCCAGGAGGAGGATATCGATGCCTGTGGAGGAGGCCACTCGAGTCCCATCTGAGAGAGACAGAAATACCCTTAGGAAAGTTTACCAGTCACTTTGCATGGTTATTTTTATCCACTTTTCCCCTGGTTATACTAATCATTTACTATAGCTTACCATGTTTTGCTATATTTTGTTATATGCTTTAAACATACCTCTCTGAAACGCTTACCTGTGCTTAACCATGCTCACACTGTGCTTTACTACATATTGCTATGCTTTTACGATAGCAAACTTGTATAAGGGTACCATCGTCATGCCAGCAAGCTGAACGTTTCCACATCTTTCTGTTGATCACATACACTGGTTCTGCTTATAATTCAGGGGTTTAGCTGAACTGTGACTACAGGCAAATATACACGCACACACACACACACATATATGTTTTTAAATACAACAAACAAAATGTAATTTGGCGATTAATCTTTTTTTTGTTTGTTTTATTCAAGGCTAAGCATATTTCAAATTGGGACTAAATGAATGGAGTTCGTGAATCCATTGATTTCAATCAGTGAATCAACTGATTAAAACAAAACAGCGGCGTAGCAGGAAGAATACATTGCTTTAATGAGCAGCCCACGTTAATTCAAAGCTTTTAACAAAATGAATCACTTGCTGTGCAACAGAATCCTAGCCATCTCTCAGAATCAGCTGACACTCTATTCCCTTGAGGAAGTGTGCAGCTGCAGCTATTGAGCACGTGCCCCTGTGCTCCAGCCCCTACCCTCCCCCTGGTTTATTAGTAGATGGCGCCCCTGCGCTCCTGCCCACACTCTCCCCCTGGTTCATTAGTAGATAGTACCCCTGATTTCTTGTACTTGCAGAGTAGATGACACCCCTGTCCCTGCCCCCCCTGGTTTATTGCCCCGCATTGCCTGTACCCGCAGAGTAGATGGCGACCCGGTCAATGCCCCGGTCTTCGGCCTGCAGCTGCTGAAGGAAGACACCCACGGAGTCAGAGATGGGCTTGAGGGTGAACTGGCATCGCTCCCGTCGAGAGGGCAGGCTGACCGAGATCACAGGCAAGCCGTTCTGATACACCACGATCACATCTGCCAAGGAGAAACCAGTCAGGGCACACACCAATACACACCATCTGTAAGCTATCAACACTACTGGACTGCCCAGGGTTTGCAAATTACTGAATGAATGAGGCCAGGGATGGAAGCAAGACTCCCATTATGTAGCAGTTTGATCCACTCTTGGTTTTTACTATGTTTTAAGACAACACACCTGAGCTTATCACCTATACACTATGGCTAGTTAAGTTTGTACTGAAACCTGGAATGGGTGAAACTGCTATGCAATAGGAGTCTTTCCACCTCTAAACCTCTTTTTAAATTTCCACTTACACCTGAAGAACACCTGAAGATGGGTCTTGCTTGCTTGCGCTAGTGTTTGTACTGAACATTATATACCAGTATCAACTGTTCAAATCCATTACCATGATAACCTTGATTAACACACATATTTAAGTTTGTAATATCTATGTTTTGCACAGTTGTTGTTTTTTTTTTTTAATTTTTAAAAAAGGTAAATGCTCTATGAATATGGAATAACGCGTGCTTGAGAGTTTAAAGTCTTCCAGTGTAACAGGGCAGTGGCTGGGCGCGAATCGGAGACTCACCGACAGGGGACAGAATCTGTAACAGCAGTGTATCACACAGCACTGCCCGTCACACATGCCTCTGTACTGCAAGAGAATAAAAAAAGCAGAGGATACAATCCCTGCTATATCAGAAAGACTCAAGACTCAAGACTAAGTGCTTCCTTGGAACCTGTCACTAACTCTCCTCAAATCTTTCTGCTGTTCTGGCCTTGCTCTTTGGAAATCTACCAGCAGGCTCAAGAAGGGGTCCTAGGGCAAGAGCTCAGTGTCCCTCCCCCCGAGGTGGCAGTCTCCTTTGGGGTGGGATCCATCTGCTTACTGACAGCCAATTACCCCTCTGGAGTCGGTCTCTAACCTGCCAGCCCCATTGCTGTGATTCTTCCCACAGGATGCTCCTTTTAAACTGTACCGCTGACTAAACAGCCTGCAGCTTCATCCTGCTGTTCCTGTTCTGTACGTATACATGCATTTTCTCAAGGGAGCTTCAATGCAAACCTCAGATATCTGAAGATCGCAGCTTGCCAGCATAACACGTTTGTAACAAACAATCAAAGAGTGGGGAAATTAGGCTGGACTTAAACTGTGTGTTTATTGAGCTCTGGAGAGCGTCTTAAAGCATGGTCACTGGTCATTGTTCATAGCGACCCAGTCTGGCAACAGAAACTCTGAGACTGCGGCAGCATACAGCTGGCCTGTCTGCCTTCTTCAGAGAAAGAGCTGTCAAAGCCACCTGTTAGCATTATCATCCCACGGGCTGAGAGAACCTATAATGCGATGTGACAAAGCAGCACTGTGACGGGCCCAGATTATCTCCCAGCGCATTTCTCATCCTTGCCATTGAGAGATTCCCTCCACTCCCCCCCTTTCCTGGTTTCACTGCCTCAGGGCAATTCCACGGAGCTCCTGCTACTAAAGCAATAACCAGATAATTGGAACAGAATTACTGTGCATCAAAAAGACAATTACTGTAATAAAGGGGACTGCCTAATTACTTGGGGACCAACTCCCAGCACACAGCACTGAAAAGGGCACTTAGCAAAGTGGTGACACTAATCTCTTTATTTGATTGCTTAATTGCAGGGAGTAATGAATCTTTACTTGTAACAATTAGATTAAAAAAAAAAAGATAAAGGTAGGAAGAATGAAAGTCCTCCGGGGCTGACAATGATGTAGAAATATTAAAAGAAACTATAAATTAAATGGGAAATGTACAAACATCTAGAAACTAGAAATCTGCAACATTAAATTAAATGGGAAATGTACAAACATCTAGAAACTAGAAATCTGCAACATTAAGACAGTCACTGAATTTTTGTTTTTTAGTATTTCTAAATGCAGTAGTCTTGAGTGATTCATTGTTACAGATCATGGTCACTGCATGTGCTAACTGCACTTACCCAGTGCTTTCAGGATGAGCACCGAATCTCAATAAACAAACCAAACTACATGCTAATCTGATTTTCACCAGCAGAGGGCAGAGTAATATTAGAAAAGTCCTGTGTGTGCAGACAACCTTCATCTCAACACTCATCACAGGAGATTCGTCTAACCTAGGCCTAGGTATTTACTATGACAACATTGCTGATGATCTTTCTGAAGCTGTCAGAGTGACACTAACAAGAATTGGTGGTGACGGTGTTTGTGCCCTTATATATATATATATATATATATATATATATATATATATATATATATATATATATATATATATATATATATATATATATATATATATTTTTTTGTTATTTTTTTGTTGTGGAGCATGTGCTTCTTTAAAACCACTACATTTGGACAGTGGCTAGGAACACTGACTAGTTGCCACACTATACTCTATAGTAACTGGCTAATAGACGACAACATGAAGGTAAGCAGGAAGAGGACCATAAGAAAATTAAACTGAGACTGAAGCTTAATTTGGTTCCTGACCAAAAAACAAAATGAGTCAACAGCAGCAGCAGCAATAACAGCAACAGTAGTACCAGCAGCAGCAGTAGTAGAGTTGTAGTGAACCCCGGTTCATTTTTTACAGAGTTGTGTGTGAAAGCGCAGGCCAGCTTTGTGTGTGATCTGTTTATTATTGTAACAATACATTCATATGTTTTCATTGGTACGTGTCTTCTTCTAAATGCCTCAAGCAAAAGGCTACACTATAAAGACCATTATTCTCAGTCCCGTTGGTGGCTGTACGGAGGGATGCTATTTTATTGTCATAAATTTAAACACCTGCAGTTTGCATACTCACCTTCGGGGGGCAGCGCAGTAGAACTCAGCAGCCTCTGGCTCTGCCACACCTGTGAAAGACAGGAAGAGGAAGCGCACGGTAAGCAGCGCAGTTGAAACATTCTCCACTCCTTCCCCTTCAAACTGCAATGACTCCCTCCTGCAGGCCAAAGACTCATTGATCTGCACAGGTTCAGACAGCAGGGTCAACAACACCCCAGCCCTTCTTTAAAGAGTACCATGGGATATATCTAGAACAGCAACATCATTAGACCACCTGAACATTGGTGAATTACTATTTCTGTAAATGTTTTTTTTTTTTTATTTAAAGAAGGTCTTCAAGCAAGCTGCATCACAATTGCATCACAAGTGTTCCTTTGCAAAACTCTTGCAGAAACCACTGTATGCCTGTTGTAAGTGATACATAAAGAATCTGAAGCTGAGCTGAACAGCACTCTGTTCACTGCGGGCTGTAGTAGCTAGTCCTTGGAGGTTGTCCTCTCCAGCACTGGCCAGGTTTAGCTTCTCCAAGGTGGCCTGGCTCCAGTTACAGTAACATGGCTCCATGCCTTCAAGTAGAATTCTCAAGTTCAATTCCCTATCCAGACTTAATCTCAATTGGACTTGGACGCAGTAGTGCACGTGGTCTGTCACACCTCCTGCATGTACAGGATCAAAGTGATAAGGATCACTTCTACTAGCAAAAAAAGTAGAAAGCACAGGGTTAGTGCAAAGCAGTTTATTTAAAATTTCCCTTGTTAGAACCTTTTCTAGGGAAAGAAAATTCCAAATGTACCAAAATAAAATAAGTGAATTCATTTTATGATCAATGCATTTAAAAAACGGTCATTTAGTTTTGTATAACAACACGCGCAATGCTGGTTTCCCCTTGTCTTATACAATTGAATCTGGAGTACAAGAAGGCTGACATTTCAAGGTCTCTGAAACAAACTGTGTTTGCACTGCACAATGCAATTTACAAGCCTACCATTGTCTTAATGTTTTAAAAGTCTCCATGGCAATGCATGTTTGTACTGTAAGTGATCATGCAATTTACAACTGCATTTGTTACTATGACAACAGCAACATAGATGATTGCTACATAAATATTTTGAGAGGGAGCTTCATCTTGTTTCTTCAGTTCAGTGCGTCCCGCCCCCTTACTTTATGAAAATGTATAAATAAATGGATTCTCTGTCGGTTAGGGCCGTTTCCACCCTCTTATCTATAAAGAGAATGGAAATAATGTTCTTTTTTGCTTCTGTGTTTGTTTGTAGTTTCCAGTTCATTATTAGCACAAGCCTGTTCATTAGGTACACAGATCTGTACAAGTGGTAACAAGTTCCTGTTCCACCTCGGAGACGAGAGAAGTGTGTTGCCATGGTGATCTGTGACTACACAACGCAATGTCAAACATTGCTCTGCAGTGGGTCAGACTTGTGGTCTATGAAAAGAAAACACTTCTGAAGAAAATAAATTCCAACTGAGACATAACGAAACGAAGGTACAGCACGATGCAGCCGTTGCACAACAAAATATGTACCGGTGTAGTCTTTGAAAGTGGTATGTTGTCAGAATGTGGTATGCAGACCAAAACTTGACCCATGTAATGTCAGAAAGTGGTACAATGTCACATTGAAAAGTGCTACGTTGTCCGATTTTGTACAGATGCAATCAGTTGCGATCTGATGGGTGTATCTGATCCTATTGTCAAACAGAGGTACATTTACCATTAATTATACATTATTTGCTTGCAAACTTAAACTTACAGTTGAATTATACAGTTCATCCATAACTTAAAAAAATGCTCAGATCTTAAGAAAAACAATTGGAGAAACATTTCAACATCGGGTCTTTGTCAGTGATAATAGCAGGCAGACTTTGCAGGAAGTTGCTTCTCACTGCAGTGCAATTCTCATGACACTCAATCTTCTAATAAAAACCAGATGCTGACACCAAATAAACTAAGAAAAACAAAGGTTGAGAGCTGTACAACGGCCTGCTGTGCTGTAGTTAAACACCATGCATTTCTAGCTCAGGGTACGGCAGGGAAGGGCAGCTCTACCCTCATGAAAACAGACGTCTGGTGGAAAAGTAACCAAGAAAGCGAGGCCAACGAATCCCGACCCGTCTGGTTTGGAATAAAACATTTCTGAGACGTCGACCTTTGTTATCTTCTCTGCAGACTGGCAATTGCAAAGCTACAATAGGGTTTTTTTTTTCTAATCTATATTATTTTCAGTAACGGGATAAAGAAGAATGAAGATAATGTTTTGCGTTTAGCATTGAAAACATGGCAGTATTAAAATATAGGTACAGTAGGTACTATGCAAGTACATTGGTATGGTTATAACTATTATAATATCATGCCAGTGTTCCTTACACAGTATTTATTGCACCATTTGTAGCAATAAAATATGTCCGTGGTTAACCTAATAGCATTAACCAAATTAGTGTATGTACTAATAAACACATTTAAGGATCATTTGATCTTACTATGCATCATATAAGCAGCCCATCAGGACCATCACATGTATCATGATACATACCTGCATACTGTGATACGTATCCTGACACAATGAAACTGGGATGAATGTGTTTGAATTTGACAAATCAGTTGAAATACAAAAATGACATTCCAGAGTGCATAAAAATATTTCTGTAGGGGTTAATTTTTTCAAATATTTTTATTATGGCTCAAAGGGTCCTCCCCAGTACCTTCAGTGGCATATGCCGGTGTGTGTTTTTGAATCTTAGATATCTGGCATGTCCTGATTCTCCAGGTATGAATGTCAGTTTCTGATTCTCGCTGCTTTCGTCGCTCACACTCAGACTGGGATCTCATTCTGAGAGCCCTGGAAAGCGTGCTCAATTAGTGGAAGCTGAAAGTATGAAAAATGACAAGTAAAGAGAGGCACTGGATAGAGAACAAAACCAGGCAAACGCACCAGGCTGGCTCTTGGCTCGTCTGAAGATTCAAGTACTAATCATTTTATGCAAATAGCACAGACTCCATATTTACATTGTAAAACTGGTGCCTATTTCATTAACTTCCCTATATGAATTTCCCTGACTCTTGCGCTTGTGCTAAATTTTTACACAGGTCCAAAAAAAAACAAATGAAGCAATTAGAAGGCACTTGCATACAAATCACTTGCACATTATTTTTCAACGGTCCACTTAATAATGAGCATGCCAGGTGGTGTAAAACAGAACCGATGCTTCGAGAGAGATCGGAGCTTATCGAGCTATACAAGTATCCTAATATTAGCTCTGCTAACCAGGGGATGATTCATATTTGAGGAGGTGGCTTCTATAAATACCTCCCTGGTTTCTCTTTCAGTCTGTCCCTGAGCCTCCATCTGCATGTTGTCAGCAGTTACCCGCATGGCACACCACGGGTAATAGTAGGCTCCAGGGATGAGTGCCGCTAACCTGTAGTGCGACAGCTGCTTGTGCTCACTGCTCACAAACACAGCACTGCACTCCACACACAGACATACACTGACACACAGCGCAAGGAAGCGATCAGAAATTCACACAAGGCACCTTGTTAGGAACAAGCATTCAGAGCAATGGTTATGGCCCTGCTCAGCATCCAGTCGGGTACAAATATCTTTAGAACAGCCTGGGGGGGGCAGGAAGGGGGACGATTTTGAAACAAGCAAGCTTGCTTACTATAAATATCTTCACTTCCTGAACCCCGGCATCCGGCTGGAAGAAAAACGACTGCAGGAGGTTCCAGTCACACGAAACTTAGCACCACCACTTCAAGAACATTTTACTGAGCCCCTGCAGCAGCCTGCTGTTTAGAATATATGCTGTACCTAAACATATGCATTTTCTGGCCACTAAGATATTTTGTAATATATTTTAAACAAACTACATGGCCTAAACTGGCCATTTCTTGGATGTGTGTTAAGTTAATACTAACAAGTTAATAATAAAACACAGTTTTTCCTTGTAGAAATCTTTTATTTCCCCTCTATTCTCCAGCAGACACATGTGATTGCTTTGTAGCTTCAATATAGTATTCAATGACTGTCCATCACTAGATACAGGCAGACAAAGGGATGGAAATAAAACTTCCACTGCACAGCAGTCTGATTCATTCCTGGCTAGAATATGAGTTTAAACACCCGAGTTTGTTACCTATACACTGGGGCTAACCAAGCTTAAAATGGGTGAAACTTATTTACATCCCTGTATATGTATATACGTATAAAACAGAGACCCTTGTCGATTAAACAAACTAACCAAGAAGTTTCTTTAGTTGGACCAGATTGTAATAGAGACTGATTCAAGTGTTTGATCAAGGACATATAGTAGTGCAGCAAGGTCGCTGTGCCGCCCCACAAACACCACACACACGCATATTGACAATCCCTTCAGAAAGACACCAGATCTACCGATAGGGCATTCCCACACCCTTTTAACACAGCTGCAGCCCTGCATTGTAGAGTGTCAGGTTTCTCAGAGATGCAATTTCCAGGTTGCAGAGTCCCACAAAGCTTTGATCGAGACCTGATGTGTCGGCTGTGATGCAGGAGTGCCCTCTCCCTCTCCCGTCTTACTGCAGGTTCAATATTAGCAGGAGCACACAACTAGTGATTGTAATTGGATTCAGTGGAGTACCCAGGCATGCAACAGCGAGCACTGTACTGTATATCCACACCGAGATGCTGTTCCAATTGGCTTAAACACAAAGTGTAATGCAAAGTGTATTTACAGTACTGCTGTTGGAGTGAACGAACAGACTGCAGTGTTTACAGCAAAGTACATTACACCCAGTTACAGCCTCCTGTTTCACACAGTCTTGCTAGATCTTTTTTCAAAATAATCACATACAACTGGGCTGTAAATCTTCTGGGGAATGAAGCCGAACAGACAGCAGCCAGATGTATTCACCGACCGTCGGACTGCTCTAGGGAAACTGCGAGCGCCAGAGCACCTACCATTTGTATCAAAATAACCTGTCCTACACCGTGCCGCTACAGAGAGGTTTAAGAAGTTTTCATGGGCTGATCCGTAATCAGTGCCGATTACATTGAAAAGGTATTGCAAGAATACATATTGTACAACACCAGAATTAAAGCTCTTTGTTGTAAGACCCCGGCCTGTTCGCTACTCTGTCATTACACCCGCTCACACTACTTACAGCCTAGTAATCTACACCACCATCGATTCACATCTATCAATGCACTCTAAGATTAAACATTATAGTGTTAAACGGGGAAGAGGGCGGAGGGGTGCCGTGGGACACAACACACATCTGACTAAAATACAACTCACTCTCTATAATGCACGTATAGTGAAGCAAAAACGTAACTTTCCTTGAATTAACCATGCATAGTGCACCATATAATCAGCGCTATATTTTTTACAAAATAATAAATAAAATAAAAGGTAACATTCCCACTATAAATAGCCTGGCTAAACGGCAGTCGGGAATTCAGTTCAAAGCGACAGACAAGCAAACCAAGTGCGAGGAGGAGAGCGGGTCGGGAGAGGGGAAGAGGGAATGGGCTCGCCCCAGGTTCGGCTGTCGGAGTGGGGCTGAAGCGAAGCTGAAGCATCTCGTCTCCCGGAGAAAGCCGCAGCAAAAAGTAAATACATTAGGAAAGATAACTACGTAATAGGCCTAATATTTATTTAGTTATAAAACAAATGCTGCGTAAGATGTCTCTGTTATAAAGTGCCAGCGCAGCTTTTCTTCAGTTCAGATGCTGTATCAAAAGGGAGAGACAGAAATGGAAGTTAGACTGAGAAGTTGTTTACAGTTTGAACAACATCAGCACTTTATGTACTGTAGAAATACTGCATGAATCACCAGCATAGGGAATTGGGGGGACATGCTGTAGAAGCGTAATATCCGAGAGCATTATAGCAAGGAAGCACCAATATACAAGACTGTACAGGCCAGGTAAAGGGGCTGAGTGTGTGGCCGGCACAGTGACAGATTATGCTGAACTCTGCAGATCAGCTCATTAATGGATTCGGAGGAAGGATGACATCAATTAATCATGACAAGAAAACGAAGGGGCTGCCAAGACTCCCATTTGGCTTCAGTTTTTTCTTTCTTTCTCTCACTTATTAGCTGATGTGGAGGGCGCTGGGAGAGACTGGGTTCCCAGGTACAGTATTATACGACTGTCAGCACCCTGCTCTCTCTTGTCTCACTCTCAGCACTCTGACCCTTACCAGGGATCTTACCACAGCCAAGTGCTGGGAGAGAATAGTGCAGACCCCATTATACCCTCTACTTTTAACCAGCTAAATACCATACATTTTAGTTCCTAGTAATTTATATATACATCACTGTAGTAGTGAACAGGGTCCAGTTTTCCAGAGAGAACAGCTTAACTGCGAGGCATGGGTTTTGCATCAATTACACTTAATGCATTATTTAAAGGCTGTTTAATGAAAGATGACCTTGTTGCTGCTTCAACCTTATTATTTTAATATTAAAAGGAGACGTGTTGCAAAACGTGCAGTGGAACTAAAAACATAAAAACCAGGCTAAACAGTTTGCCAAAGATCTCCTACTAGGGGGGAGAAGACAGGAGAACCTACTGTAGCAGAAGGTATTCAAAAATCTCCCCAGGAAGGCGGGTTACTGCACAAGTGTTCCACTAATGGACAGGTCTGGGTAACAGTCTGGCTAGCTGGTCTACACCTAGCCCTGTAGTCCCTCCAGTCCAGGGCACTCGTTGAATTGTCTGGTCGACTGGGCTGAGAATGTACTGGGAATCTGTCTGTTTTCATTTTTTTTACCCAATAAGAAGTTACAGGATCTAATACAGACAGATAAAACAGAGATAGAAACTGCTCCAAACCGTTAAGGCACAGTTCAGAGGTCTGTATGTTGAGCATGTGTATGGAGACACTCATCCACACAGTGTGCAGAATCGATGCCAGGGCTGTATTAGTGTCCATGGTGATCACACACACCATACTGACAGTGGACAGTGTGAGGACGACTCAGGCCAACAGGGACCCCCTTTCCCATTTCTTGGATGTGTGTTAAGTTAATACTAACAAGTTAATAATAAAACACAGTTTTTCCTTGTAGAAATCTTTTATTTCCCCTCTATTCTCCAGCAGACACATGTGATTGCTTTGTAGCTTCAATATAGTATTCAATGACTGTCCATCACTAGATACAGGCAGACAAAGGGATGGAAATAAAACTTCCACTGCACAGCAGTCTGATTCATTCCTGGCTAGAATATGAGTTTAAACACCCGAGTTTGTTACCTATACACTGGGGCTAACCAAGCTTAAAATGGGTGAAACTTATTTACATCCCTGTATATGTATATACGTATAAAACAGAGACCCTTGTCGATTAAACAAACTAACCAAGAAGTTTCTTTAGTTGGACCAGATTGTAATAGAGACTGATTCAAGTGTTTGATCAAGGACATATAGTAGTGCAGCAAGGTCGCTGTGCCGCCCCACAAACACCACACACACGCATATTGACAATCCCTTCAGAAAGACACCAGATCTACCGATAGGGCATTCCCACACCCTTTTAACACAGCTGCAGCCCTGCATTGTAGAGTGTCAGGTTTCTCAGAGATGCAATTTCCAGGTTGCAGAGTCCCACAAAGCTTTGATCGAGACCTGATGTGTCGGCTGTGATGCAGGAGTGCCCTCTCCCTCTCCCGTCTTACTGCAGGTTCAATATTAGCAGGAGCACACAACTAGTGATTGTAATTGGATTCAGTGGAGTACCCAGGCATGCAACAGCGAGCACTGTACTGTATATCCACACCGAGATGCTGTTCCAATTGGCTTAAACACAAAGTGTAATGCAAAGTGTATTTACAGTACTGCTGTTGGAGTGAACGAACAGACTGCAGTGTTTACAGCAAAGTACATTACACCCAGTTACAGCCTCCTGTTTCACACAGTCTTGCTAGATCTTTTTTCAAAATAATCACATACAACTGGGCTGTAAATCTTCTGGGGAATGAAGCCGAACAGACAGCAGCCAGATGTATTCACCGACCGTCGGACTGCTCTAGGGAAACTGCGAGCGCCAGAGCACCTACCATTTGTATCAAAATAACCTGTCCTACACCGTGCCGCTACAGAGAGGTTTAAGAAGTTTTCATGGGCTGATCCGTAATCAGTGCCGATTACATTGAAAAGGTATTGCAAGAATACATATTGTACAACACCAGAATTAAAGCTCTTTGTTGTAAGACCCCGGCCTGTTCGCTACTCTGTCATTACACCCGCTCACACTACTTACAGCCTAGTAATCTACACCACCATCGATTCACATCTATCAATGCACTCTAAGATTAAACATTATAGTGTTAAACGGGGAAGAGGGCGGAGGGGTGCCGTGGGACACAACACACATCTGACTAAAATACAACTCACTCTCTATAATGCACGTATAGTGAAGCAAAAATGTAACTTTCCTTGAATTAACCATGCATAAAGCACCATATAATCAGCGCTATATTTTTTACAAAATAATAAATAAAATAAAAGGTAACATTCCCACTATAAATAGCCTGGCTAAACGGCAGTCGGGAATTCAGTTCAAAGCGACAGACAAGCAAACCAAGTGCGAGGAGGAGAGCGGGTCGGGAGAGGGGAAGAGGGAATGGGCTCGCCCCAGGTTCGGCTGTCGGAGTGGGGCTGAAGCGAAGCTGAAGCATCTCGTCTCCCGGAGAAAGCCGCAGCAAAAAGTAAATACATTAGGAAAGATAACTACGTAATAGGCCTAATATTTATTTAGTTATAAAACAAATGCTGCGTAAGATGTCTCTGTTATAAAGTGCCAGCGCAGCTTTTCTTCAGTTCAGATGCTGTATCAAAAGGGAGAGACAGAAACGGAAGTTAGACTGAGAAGTTGTTTACAGTTTGAACAACATCAGCACTTTATGTACTGTAGAAATACTGCATGAATCACCAGCATAGGGAATTGGGGGGACATGCTGTAGAAGCGTAATATCCGAGAGCATTATAGCAAGGAAGCACCAATATACAAGACTGTACAGGCCAGGTAAAGGGGCTGAGTGTGTGGCCGGCACAGTGACAGATTATGCTGAACTCTGCAGATCAGCTCATTAATGGATTCGGAGGAAGGATGACATCAATTAATCATGACAAGAAAACGAAGGGGCTGCCAAGACTCCCATTTGGCTTCAGTTTTTTCTTTCTTTCTCTCACTTATTAGCTGATGTGGAGGGCGCTGGGAGAGACTGGGTTCCCAGGTACATTATTATACGACTGTCAGCACCCTGCTCTCTCTTGTCTCACTCTCAGCACTCTGACCCTTACCAGGGATCTTACCACAGCCAAGTGCTGGGAGAGAATAGTGCAGACCCCATTATACCCTCTACTTTTAACCAGCTAAATACCATACATTTTAGTTCCTAGTAATTTATATATACATCACTGTAGTAGTGAACAGGGTCCAGTTTTCCAGAGAGAACAGCTTAACTGCGAGGCATGGGTTTTGCATCAATTACACTTAATGCATTATTTAAAGGCTGTTTAATGAAAGATGACCTTGTTGCTGCTTCAACCTTATTATTTTAATATTAAAAGGAGACGTGTTGCAAAACGTGCAGTGGAACTAAAAACATAAAAACAAGGCTAAACAGTTTGCCAAAGATCTCCTACTAGGGGGGAGAAGACAGGAGAACCTACTGTAGCAGAAGGTATTCAAAAATCTCCCCAGGAAGGCGGGTTACTGCACAAGTGTTCCACTAATGGACAGGTCTGGGTAACAGTCTGGCTAGCTGGTCTACACCTAGCCCTGTAGTCCCTCCAGTCCAGGGCACTCGTTGAATTGTCTGGTCGACTGGGCTGAGAATGTACTGGGAATCTGTCTGTTTTCATTTTTTTTACCCAATAAGAAGTTACAGGATCTAATACAGACAGATAAAACAGAGATAGAAACTGCTCCAAACCGTTAAGGCACAGTTCAGAGGTCTGTATGTTGAGCATGTGTATGGAGACACTCATCCACACAGTGTGCAGAATCGATGCCAGGGCTGTATTAGTGTCCATGGTGATCACACACACCATACTGACAGTGGACAGTGTGAGGACGACTCAGGCCAACAGGGACCCCCTTTCCCAGACTGTAATGTTGGATATTTGCATACCAACATCACCTGACACATTCTCTGGTACCTGTTTTGTATTTAAATATCACCAGAAGGGTGTTAGGTATACAATGGAATTTTTGCACAGAAATTTTTTTATAAGGGAGTGTACAAACTGGAATGTGCATTGGTCAATGAATCACTCTATATTTCTATTGCCCATGGGTTTTTTCTTCTTTTTTCTAGAGGATCAAAAAAAAAAGTAATTTTGCCGTAGGGCAGCAGAGAGAGAGAGAGAGAGAGAGCCCGCTTGTATGTTTCAGAGCGTGGGTGGATGGATTTAACCCAATAATTACACGGGCAAAAACACCCATTGCCTTTCAAATGGAACCATGTAGCTTAGCTCAACAGGGAAGCAGATGTTTGTACACTGCAGAGTTGATTTCACAATGGGACGAGGGCTATAAATAATACAAGAGGCAATGGAGGACATAACAATACTTGCAAAATATTCCCCCGCTGACAGGAACAGAACTAAATGGCTTCAGGTGAAGTAAAAACAGAATCCATGCAATTAGCAGTTTGTTATATATTATTGATACAGAAAAGAGAGTTAAAAAAAAAAGCATGTGACCGATATGTCGGGCCGTTCGTGTGAGGCTTATCAAGTTCGTATACAAACCTGGAATGGGTGAATCTGCTATGCAATAGGAGCCTTAATTTCCATTCCTGCAACATAAACGCCGAGACAGATTCTCAATCTGCCACTTTACAAACAAGGACTACACAGGATGCAGGAGTTGGCTGGCTCACTTTAAAAACCGAGATGGCTCCGGTGCGTAGCTAGAACTGCAGGGAGAGGCTCGTTGATCTCCTTCAGGCTGATCTACGAATCCTTGTTAATCAGTCACCCCTCTGTTTCAAAACAATTGAAACATAGAGCTTAGATGAAGTAACCCTTTGCTGCTGAAAGTGTGTTTGACAGATAAAAATAGCCTTTAGTGACATACAGGGATTGTAATTCAGTCCCAGGTGCATACAGGTATATTCAAATCGCTCCCACAATAGATCTGGCAGTGGAAAAGCAGGGACACATGGGAGCAGAATTTGCGTTTTAAAAGGATATTAAAAGAACTCAAAACACAATTTAAAATAGGGGAAATCAAGGACACACTGTCTAAAAATGAGC
Organism: Polyodon spathula; assembly: GCF_017654505.1. Taxonomy (NCBI): domain Eukaryota; kingdom Metazoa; phylum Chordata; class Actinopteri; order Acipenseriformes; family Polyodontidae; genus Polyodon; species Polyodon spathula. The sequence goes on from NC_054543.1 coordinate 7,334,290, forward strand.
TGCTCTAGTTTTAAGGAAGTCCAGTATTAGCCTCAGTCAGGTTGGAGTTACATCAGAAATAAACTCAAATTTATTTCTGCTACCACCTGAAATGTGAAGCAAAAACAGCAAAGTCTAAAGATTAAAAAGGTCATTCTATACAAAGAAAATAAATATAATACATAATCTTTACTGCTTAAAAAAAAGTCTTTGCACTTAAAATGAAGCTAGAAAAACACCCGAAAAAAATGTGAATAAAACTAAAGGCAAGCGATGATTAGTGTTTAACTGTGAGACATGCTGGGCCAAGGCTGCAACTTACCAATACCACCTCAGGGGTGGCCAGTTTCTTAAAAAAAAAAAAAAAAAAAAAAAAAAAAAAAAACTTGTCCAAGGGACAAAATGCTAGAAAAAATCTACTTGTCCTTAAGTACTTGCCCCCTCCCAGTTGCACAAAACACACACAAAAAAGTTGAATATAACTAAAATGCTGGTTTAATTTAACAGTGAACACAATCAATCGATTGGTGATTAACAGGGTCGGGTCTAGCCTTGTAGCTTGACTGGTTCACTAAATTCTTCAAGATACAAAAAAAGTTCCCTGTGACCCGACCTCACCTGAACAAATTTATAACATACTTTAAGGCAATGTTTCTATCAGTGCAGTTTGGAACACACTTGCTAGTACATTTTAAGTAACATACTAAGAGTACGACTATAACAGTGGTCCTCAAAGTGGTGCCCGCGAAGGCAGGCCATCGTGCCCGGGGCAGCTGTACTTAAATTATGGGTGATGAACACATTTGTGGCAGGTCGTAGCGTGGGGAAATAAATAAAGCTTTAAACACATTTAACAAAAGCCAAGTATCGTCAGTATATTATATTATATATATATATATATATATATATATATATATATATATATATATATATATATAGAGAGAGAGAGAGAGAGAGAGAGAGAGAGAGAGAGAGAGAGAGAGAGAGAGAGAGAGAGACACACACACTACCGGTCAAAAGTTTTAGAAATTTACGCAGTTTAATGTCTCAATGTACTCTGAAATTAAAGCATAGAACAAATAAACAATTGGAGATAAAAAAGGAATCATGGAATCGTTTTGTTTAACAAAATTTAATCTAAATTTGACTCAAAGTAGCCACCTTTTGCAGATATAACAGCCGAAAACACTCGTGGCATTCTTTCTACAATGGAAATCAAATATTGTTCGGAAAGTTCTTCCCAACACTGTTGCAGAAGTTCCCACAAATGTGTTGCACTTGTAGGTTGCTTTGCTTTCACCCTTCTGTCCAGTTCATCCCAAACCAGCTCGATGGGGTTTAAGTCTGGAGACTGTGCTGGCCATTCCATGATTTAAAGCCTACCATCTTGTTCTTTTCTTCTAAGGTAGTTCTGACATAGCCTGGAGGTATGTTTTGGGAAATTATCTTGCTGTAGGATGAACCCCTGACCAACTAGGCATATACCAGAGGGTATTGCATGGCGCTGCAAAATGCTGTGGTAGCCGTTTTGGTTCAGGGTGCCACTCACTCTGTGCAAGTCGCCGACTCTGGATCCAGCAAGAGAGCCCCAGACCATCACGCTTCCTCCTCCATGTTTGACAGTTGGTGTCACACACCGAGGAACCATCCTTTCGCCAACTCAATGGCGTACAAAAACCCTGCGTGATGAACAGAAGATTTCAAATTTTGATTAATCGGTCCATAATACCACCTTCCAGTCTTCAGTAGTCCACTGGTGGTGCTACATGGCCCAGGCAAGCCTCTTTTTCTTATTTTGCCATCTTAGCAATGGCTTTCTTACTGCCACTTGACCTGTCAAACCTGCAGCTCGAAGTCTTCTCTTGACAGTTGAAACTGAGTCTTGCTTACTTCGACCAGTGTTAAGCTGTGCTTGAAGCTTTTGTCCTGTGAGCCGCCTATCACGCAAGCTGTGGCCTCTCAGACTTGTCTTCTGATTCTGTTGTGGCTTTGGGTCTGCCAGACCTCTTCCTGTCAGAGTTTCCTGCCTTTTGATGGTGTAGGAAACTGTACTCACTGACACCTTGGCTTTCTTTGCAATTTCTCTAAAGTAAAGACCTACACTTTTACGGGTTATAATGGTCTGTCTGTCATCCTTTGTTAATTGCCTTTTTCTCACCATTATGATAGCAATATACTACTTCCTGCAGTACAATACTGTCCAAATAATGCTCAAGAGGGTGTAGTAACACAGTCTGTTCTAACACTGCTTTTATACAGACAGGGTTTGTAAGTAATCAACAAAAGTTGGGACACCTGTAGGAATTGTTAGCATCAACTTTCAAGGCTTAATTTACTTCCATTGCTGCAGAACAGCTGTAAGTTGTTAACCCACTACTTGTTCCCTGAAAAAGGTATTTTTGTATAACTCTGAAATGTACATTATTTTTCAGTTTTTGGTAACCTAAACTTTTTTTTTTTTTTTTTTTAACCTCTGGCAGTTTACCGCTTACCTTTGTACCATTTCAGGTTATTCACTGAATTGCTTAAATTTCAATAAAAACTGGAAAAATGGGGGTTTCTAAAACTTTTGACCGGTAGTGTGTGTGTGTGTGTGTGTGTGTGTGTGTGTGTGTGTGTGTGTCTACATATATACTCAGAGACAGCGTGCAAGGGAACAAAGACTACATTCGATGAAATATTAAAAGGTGTGCAATGAATCCCTTATGAGACATGAGGGACAGGGACTATCGAGACCACCTTAAATCACAGAGAGAGAGTGGAGTGTCAGGGATGCCCTTTTCAGTGGAAGATTGCTGTGAAGCGTGAAGCCGATACATTACAGGGTGCACCCAGACACTGTGGGTGTGTCACATCTGCAGGCTTTGCAGTTTAATTGAGAATGTATTTCAGTCACCTGTAAACTTTGTACATTTACCGGTAACCTTATACGTTTCCCAATTGTTGTGTTTTTTTTTTGTTTTGTTTTGTTTAATATAAATTGACTAAATCGTTCCGAGTTGCTCCAACAGTTGTTCAATATAACTGGCTGTCATTCAATATTCCACCAAATGTCACAAAAATGCAAGCAAGGGATAATAAATAAATAAATAAATAAATAAATGGCATTTGTAACTGCATGTTATTTCACTGTGCTTTATTACACTTCGCTATGCTTTTACTATGGAAATCTTTTAGAAGGGTAATAATAAATCATAATAATATTGTATTTATTTTTTTAAGCTGCACACTATGCCTTTAACTCATGGTTCCTTGCATCAGTGCAGCAAATACACCAGTAGGCTCCCTTTGCCTGCAAGATTCCTGGCCAGAGTACACGTTTGATTTGCAGGTAAGCTTTACCGCAGGGAAAAAATCTAAATCGAGGACAAGGCAAAGAAAACACCTCAGCAGAGCGGTATCACTACTTTACAGGCAATTACACTGCAAATAAAACACAGGCTGAACTAGCAGCTAGGTGGAGTAGTCGAATTACCCTGGCTCAGCAGAACAAGAGAATACACAATTAGCAGGAATGGGCAATTTATAGTTAGGCAGGGATGGAAATTGCAAAGCAGTTTCATCCATTCCACATTTTTACTACCAGCTTGATTAGCCACAGTGTATAACTAATAAGCTCAGGTATGTCTTACTATATTAAAATCATATGCAATAGGAGTTTTATTTCAATCTCTGTAGAGCAAAAATGAAGGGAAACCACCTGGATCAGCTGTGCACCCTTTCCCTCCAGACTGCATAAGGAACTATTGATCAACGCCAGTGGTGCCAAGTCCAGGTTAACGAAGTCACTGAAATGCGGTAGGCGACACATAAACAGAAGGGCACAGGAGCATTACATCACTAAAATACTGTAACATTCTCCAAGTAAAACTGAGAAATGTACATGCGGATCTGTGTGTCACAGTCTGTGGTGGGTGATTTACTGTGCTGTATACATCCCCCTAACCCACTGTCTTTATTAAGCTAGGATACTGCAGCATTCCTTTTCAGAGGGAATCTCAGGGAAAAAAACTCGAAAACAGTAAATTCTACAGCTACTCCACCTTAAATATTTAACAGCATCCCAGTAGATAAAAGTGGCAACCTTGGAGCTGGTGCATCAAGGTTATAGCTGAATGACAGCGAGAAAACAGAGAGGAGAGGAGGGGAGGGAGAGAGAGAATAATGTATAAGCGTATACATAAAACGTATTACATTTTTCTTAACATAATCAGATGCAAGTTTTCCGGACAGACAGGGGCTGTGGAGGAAAGGAAGGGTGGGATACAACAATGCAAAAGTGGCATTCATACTATCAGACTGGAAAGGGAGAAAAAATTACTTGACCGAGGAGCTGAAAATAAGTGCGAGGCAGATAATAAGAAAGCCGTAAAAGGTGATATTTAAAGAAGACTCTAAATTAGAAGCAGCAGCAGCAGCATGTGAAGAAACACACCCCCGTATGCATGCTAAAGCACAGCATCACCTTTGACACTCTCAACAACTAAGTTTCAACAGAAAATTTGATCTGTGTAAAAATTCTACATCTCCAAGAGGGCCAGTAAGGCTGTGACTATGAGAATGCAGACTCACGCTTGCTCATGCACCCCCTCACTCTCTCTTACTAAAATGCTGTGTGGTTGAGAACGTGCCATCGCACTGACACGCACACACATGCTGCCTGCCTGGAGAGAGCCTTTGCATGGTAAGGAGGGTGAATGCAGAATCCCTGCTCTCTGAGGGAAGGAGGGCAGGGGGAAGATTTGTTAACTCTCTCACTCTTCTTCAGGATTCTGCTGACAGAATGTACCTGCCTGCTGACAGCATCCTGCCGTTTGCTCACTCAGATTGTCGAGGGAGCAACATCATTCTTAGACTGATTTCAGTCATAGTATGTAGGCAAAAAAAGACAGCAATACTGAACTATTTAGATTTATCTTTATTGCTGCCAAAAGACTATTATTGATCCTGACTGATGGGAGGAAGTTGAAAGTGTCTGCCAAGGTGTCAATCAATCATTTCTTCAAATGCTCTCAGCATGACTGCTTTCTTTTTTTTCAGAAGCTTTCACAGTTAAAACACTCCAGTTGTTCACAGAGTGATTACTTTACACTTCGCACCCCTGCCAACACTTTCAAGTGGCGAATTCTTTGGTGTAAAGCCACCTAGGTGCAGTTTCAGAGGAGACCCTTCAAAACGGTTAATCCCTCCACTCCCCACTCTCCCACCTTGGATTTCAAACACAGAACAGAGTCTCTGGAATAGACGGTCCATTCCTCCACCTTAAACGAGTTCTGAAACTGGGTATGCAGGACTAGTGCGAGTTTCTCATCCTGGACAGAGAAGGTCCTGCTGGTAAAGAGACAGAAAGCGGACATCCAGGCTCAGATCTGAACAGTGTGAAAGAACAGCCCTGGCTGTCAGTGAGTCAGAGGTCTGGAATTGATGACAGGTGACTCTACCCCCTACACCCCCCCCCCCCGGTATGAGTCACACGGACATGGGAAGAGGACATAGTTGATGCAACATAGACTAAAAACATCCGTGTGTCTGCTGCTTCTATGAGGACAAAAGCAATAGGTCACAGCATTACACATAACATATATATATATATATATATATATATATATATATATATATATATATATATATATATATATATATATATATATATATATATATATATATATATATATATATATATATATATATATATATATATCTATCTATCATTCCAGAACTGCTCAATGTCACACTTGAAGCAAGTTACTGAAAAGCATCAGGGATTACATATAAGACTCCTATTGCATAGCAATTTCACCCATTCCAGGTTTTGATATTAGCTTGTTCATGTGTTTAGGTAATAAGCTCAGGCGTGTCTGATTAAAGTCATAGCAAAACTAGGAATGGACCTAACTGCTATCCAATGGGAGTCATTTCCAACCTTGTTGCATCTCAGTAACATACAGTATGTTCTCCAGTCACGGCAGTCAATTCCAAATTCAGAATGAAACCCATCTGTTACCATCCATCCCTCTCAGCATTCTAACTGCCTTACAATGGGATAAGTGAATCTCGGGAGGGGGGGGGGAGCCTCTGCTACTGTAAAACCCAGCTGTGCTGTACCAGATATGAGTTCTATAACATGGTAGTTTCACACTGCACATTCAATACAAAAAACGAAATGTAGGACGCACAATAATTTTAGCCTGTGAGCACTTCTACTGGCTAGCCGGCTGAACTCAGCTGCAGGTGACTCTTACGAAAGACTAGCAGGGCAGTCTAATTAAGCTCATCCACCTGCTACTGCCAGACAGTCACAGAATGCTAGTCTTGTCTTCTGCTGTGCGTATCAAAGACAGTTCAGGCTGGAAACATTACCCAATACAAGCAGCTACTGGGCTGGAGAGGGCTCTTCTTTAATGCTTTCTATACTAAGTACTTTGTTTGCACCAAGAGACGTAATCGCACTCATAAATCACCTGGATACTCTAGTGTGTCATCAGCAGGAGCAAAAAACACAACTTAACCACAGTCTCGCAGTCCTTGGAACATAATTGAACTGCCAGAGTCCTGCAGTCTGCCTGGATGATGTATTCTTGCATTTCTTTTAAATAATAAGGAAGTGAGGACGACAGGAACTGGCTACATGCTGCACAGGAGAAACATTTTGAAGAACAAAATCGAGTCTGCGCTTGAAGGAGTGCCAAACAAGTCCCTTACATCTTACTAGCAATAGTAAATCACTGCCCTCTTTTTGAAATCAGTTGAAAATCTTCTAATTTCCTTGCTTGTATTTTATACTGTAATTTGGAGTACGCAGTTTGAGCCGTGCTTGCTTGTTTGAAGGACATTGACGGGGAAGCGCTCCTGTTTTTCTCCTTTTTTTTTATTTCATGAAGGCTTGGAGAGCGAAAGCCTTTAACAATTCATAAATACACAACACAGAATTGGATCCCATCGTCAGTCCACATTACAGCAGCTTGTCCTGTCTGCAATCTCCCCAGATCTGAGGGCTGAGTTGGTTTGGCAGCTCTCCCAGGGTGATTGATGGAAGCAGGACCAGCCTGAACTGCAGAATTCTAGCAGGCTTGATGAGAAGGTCACGGGGCTCTGCATATACGACCTACGGTCTCATTCATTACAGTGAATGAAATGGAAATCTTCTGTAATTAAAAAATCTATTACTGCCACCTAAAAGCAATGTTGCGGTGTGGCAGGGTCCTTTAGGATTTCTGCTTCGTTACAGAAGCGCAGTCATTAAATATTGCTGCAAGTTGCTTGTCAGTTCTCAGATCTGCTCTGATTATTTCTGTATTGACTTGCTCAAGGCTGCCCTGTATGATACATCAGGGACAGAAATAAGACTCCTAATGCATAGCAGATTCAAGAGAAAAGAGAAACCCTCAGTATCGCCATTCATATATTAAAATAATTTAAAAAAAAAAAAAACGGTAAAGCTAGGTAGAAAAGGTTTTAATTCCCTAAACAGTACTGTATCTTGCTTAAACCCCTGCTGTGACTCAGTAGCTCAACTATATGCACTATTTCCTTTTCCTAGTATTTCCACCTCATGCTGTATGTCTCAACCTGAACAGACTGGTTCCACCAGGCACTGCATATCAATCACACCAGGGACAATCGAGCAGCGAGCTTCAAGGCGGAGTACAGCACTGTATACCGTAGTTACAATACAAGGGCATCTCTTTTCAGCCGAATTGTTTTCCAAGGGTTTCAAACTCACACTGCTTACAGTCCAATACTGCACAGCACACAAACTAGCTTTTGAGTTCAATTTCATTTATATCAACACTATGCTATTCTACCAAGTACCAAACAACAAAAACTATGGCGTGCAATTAATGCTGGCTCTGTATAAAATTATTATTAGTAAATTACCTTTTAAAACATGTATTTATTTATATATTTGCTTTTTAAAGCATGCTGTGAATAATAAATAATAATAAAGTAGCTTTAAGTAGAAAGTTGAAGTTGTTTTGCTGTCTTGTTTTAGAAAGCTGCGTACCTGCAGGGGGGAGCCGAGGCTCGTGTTGAGTGCAGATCTGCCTCCTGAACGCAAGCCATGGAGTCGTCTGACTGGGTGATGGGAAAAGGAGACAGTGGGGCTGGCCTGGACAGAAACAGAAGCTATGTTACTGAAACACAGAACCACACGGGGCTATGTGCACCTTAACATCTTACTATGTTTATGAACCATTAAAAAAAATAAAAATACAAAACAGTTAATGTTACTGATAAATAATGGATGATAGTCTTGTTATTACATTGTAGTTACCAACAGCCCACACAACTATAATTACATGGTACAGTAATGAGCTTGTTAACAGTGTTGTGCTACTTGATGCAAATGCTACCTGTAAATTAACAAGCAAGAACTGGAAATTTTGTCAGAACCCAGTTCTAACCATGTTACTATATCTTGTAATCTTAAGTGGTACCAAATAATGAATGTAGCACAATTAATAATGTATAATACACATAGATTATAAAGACATTGAACTTTATGAAACACACACTCAGCTTTGGAAAATATTAATTAAAAAACAAAAAAAAAAAAAAAAAAAAAAAACACACACATGATGATATAAACTCACAGACTAAACACCCTGTGAGCGATCAGATTTCAAAAGGGCAAGCTCATTAAAGCACACAAGTGTATGGTGTTCCCCGCAGGTAAACAGACAGGAGAGAGTGTTTTGTAAGGTCTCCAGATTCGCCTGGGTGGGGGAGCGGAGCTGTAAACGAACTTAGGTAACCCTACACCCCTCACTGCCCCTCCCATCACTAGTACTACTGCTCTCAACTATTACAGTAAGGGAGACTGCAGCCAGGCTCAGATTCCAGTCATTAAGGAACCTGGCATGCTCGCCACCTGTTAAACGTTACCTGCAGCTCACAATGGACGACACACATCAGTAACATGCACGTTCCCTGCCAAGATTATAGCTTTACAGTACAGGAGTCAGCAGTGCAGGGAAAAGTCACTGCTCTGTGACTGGCAACTGGACTGTACGGTACATTCCCAGTATATGACTTATTCCAAGAATATACCCATGCAAAGTTAAATCTAATCTGCATTAGGTAAACGGTACTAGATTTGAATGCCCTCAAGAACTGGTCATAAGAAATGCCCAGACTAAGTCCACCTTCAACAAGCATTCACCAGCGTGCCAAGTTAACGTAACATGCTAAGGTAACACCAGTTTTACGTTCAAATAAAAAAATCAGCAAATGCGAGGTAAAGCATATTAATAAACATGGCAAACAGAGTAAACTAAATAAAATGCATATAGTAGTATTAACATGCAAAAATCCAGTTGGTAAACTTAAATAAGGAAGCTCTAGCCCCCTGTATCTCTCAGCACTATGTTATTGAGCACATGACAAAAGCAAGATGAGTTCCCTTTTTCTGCTACAATTCCTCCTCCCCCTCCCCAGCACCAGACATGCTAAACTTCACTGAAGTATCATTTCATTCCAGCCTGTGCAACTGTGTAATGCACTATCATCCCTCCCACACATAGAGGCTGACAAGACCTACAGTCAACATTCATGTCTTCCATCAATTATTTTTTTTTACATAGGAGAGCTATCATAAATTCGGAAGCAGAATAAGGACCGTTGAGATCCGCATTGGTCAGAGAGCCCCTATACGACACCCATCATGATATGCTGGTCACGAGACGATCTGTATCACAACACGCTGTCAGAGGAGTAAGAAGACCATCAAGTATCATTACTGACGGACTAAAACTTTAAAGAGATAGGAGGGAGCATGCATTCAGGACTAATACATAGCACAGTCGTCATTCATATAATATGGTGAACTGCAAGTACTGTAACTATCCACTATACTGTAATGGGTTTGGTCATCATTCACAGCTATGCTTCAGTTAGTATATCTGCAGAGAGCTTAGCCACACACATGTAGGCTACAGGCTACAACAGAAGAGTCGTCACATTTCTGCTGCACAAGTAAACCATCTTCCGTTTCACAGGCAGCCCAGCAGACGAGTTGAAGCTTCCCACTGCTGCTGCAGTCCTGCAGGTTCAGATCGGCAGGTACAGTTTCACTACCACAGCCGGAGCACCCCCTCACAACAGTCTTTCCCCCGGTGCACCCTTTCACAGTAGTGGGAATCAAAAGGTGATGAAATCAGTGGTATAGGGAAACTATCGCGATTGCTTTTTAGGTCCGGCTGCAAGAAATATGGGGTTCTGTTTTCACAGCGTTTGCCAGGCAGAGTTGAAAGATCATGCCGTCATGCGAGTTGAATGGAATGAAGGACCTGGTCAGTGGAGGTGCAGTACCCGGGACGTCAAGCCCAGCTCAAAACAAGCTCACAGCCAGGACAGTGACACAGAGACAGAGACAGAGATCACAGAACCACCGGTGCAAAATTCTAAAATATTTTAAAACCTGTATCAAAAAATCTATTTCCTGATCACAGCCTGAACCGTCGAGTTCATCGGACACGACACCTGGTACACCCCACTGAGAAGGTGACCTCGCCTGTTTGTCTCAACTGCTTTGTGGGGGTAACCACGGCAACGTCACAGCCAGCCCAGGTTGCCATACAGATCCTAATTGCACTGATTAGAGCTACAGTATAGAGCCGATAATAAAGTACTTAACAGACACCACCCAGTTTATTACCACCCAGACAGAGGCAGGCAGGATTCTCGGCAAATAAGATCCATGAAGAAACCACGAAGCTAGCAGTACCTCCTTATATTGTGAAAAAACTGAATAAGTTACCCTAAAACTGTATACTTATGTATGTCTAAACAGTAGGGCCAATATGTATACTGGCAATTCTAAACGTCTGACACTTGGATGACGTTTAAAATGTTGACACTTTAAACTGTTATGACCTCTACACAGTAACACTGAAAACAAGACCTACAATAGTGAAGGTTGTTACACGATTGTGGAGAATCCAGCCTGAAGCTCAGAGATGTTGCTCAACTTACTGAAGTAATACTTAAATATTTGAATGCCATCGATTGAAATTCCGGTAAAATAACTACCTTAAACACGTTTCAGAGACTGATGCCGGCACATCTGTTACCGTGCAGAACTATGTAGGAAATATTTTGTATTGTTATTGCATTAAGCACTGGCACGCATGCTGTTGCTATGGGCAGCACTACACACACAGCAACTCTCAACTAACACTGGGCTCAGTTTTTTTTCGGCTTCCGATTTCATTTCTGGCATGTGCAGGAAAAGCTGCAACGCAAATGAATGGCTTTGTCCCCCAAGCCGCCTAAACATTAATAAAACAGCAATGAATAACTGTCAGGTCAATAAAGGTCACTTAAAACGGCCCACAGTGAAGCAATGCAGGCAGGCGGGGAGCTGCAGAATGAAGCTTGCCTCTGGAGACCAGGGTTTGAATATCAACCTAGTACCACTATTTCCTTCTTACATTTTCATTAAGATATATTAGCAGCCTAGATATTCCTTATATAACTCTATACAGACAGCCTCTCATGTGTGTGTGAACTGTATGACGCATTCCACACACCCCTGTTTAAATGAATTAGCTGGGATGTCACCGGAAAATGTTAACTATGAAAGAAATAATAAAATCACCCACTGCAATTTACAATGTGTGCTTTCCTTCAGATGAGAAGGAGACCCTGGCTGCTTTGTGGGTGTTAAAGATCAGGCTAAGAAAACCCTTGCAACTTAACACTGTAGTTGCTTATGATTTGATCACTCTATACACACCGTGCAATATAAACCACAGCTTGCTTTTCAGCGCAGAGGAAATCCCCCCAGATTTCACCAACCACCTATCCCCTTAAATAAAAAGTGGGATACTGGTTATTTAAAACAATCGTTTAGCCCTCAGTGAACATATTAACCACTACATAATGCAGTACAGTTGTCAGTCTCTGCTTGGAGAGGCCCAGAGATGTGTATAAAAAAAACTATTATGAGGGCATATAGGATTGAATCCAGGGCGATCCCCAGTGCGGTACAGTACATGCTCTGAGAAAGCACCAGTCAGGGGGTGTTCATTGAGGGCTGGTGGATTGAAATGCACATCTACGCTACCTTAGAGGTGAATGTAAAACTCAAATCAAAATAAAAGATTCTAACGTGACTCTCCTACCTAATTCCCTTAGCTTATAAATGTTGCTGCCCTGTGAAGATCTCTTCAACAACACAGCACAGTGGAGTTCATGCAGTTCTTGTCTCTCCAGCATTTAATGTGCAATGCAAGGGCAGGATATCAATCTGCCATGCAACAGTTACTGCGCTGCTGTGCTGGCCAGAGAAGGGTTTCCCACAGCGCGTCAAGCAAGCAAAGTTATTAGGTCAGATCATCTGCTGCACTGCTGTAAAAACACACCGTTTACAGGCTTTGAAGACCAGCTGCAGGTTTCACTTTCTTTACCAAGTCCATCTGAACTGATTTGATTTTTGTATCACTTTCCCCTAACCTGGGGTCATGTACCTGCACAGTAATATCGCTTCACAAGCTTTATTCTGCAGCATTACTAATTGCATGTCCTTGTTGGACTGATCACATACACACTCACACAAGCATTTATGTTCTTGCACAACGGCTCTCTCAGGTTCAGATTTCCAGGAATGTTCCCCGCCGCCTCCCGAGAACAGCCCATATTTATAATGCCACTCCTGTGTGCAACAGGCAGTGTGTCACTGCGAGATAACCCCCCACACACAGTCTCACATGTACTGTACATGCAGCAGAGCAAAGGGTGAGGCTCAGGCAACGTTAATAGTCATTGCATAAGAATGAAACAAATTAAAGGGGCTTATAAGAATGCAAATATTACTTTAGTTGTTTTTTTTAAGGCCTTGGTTATTTTCTCCTTACTGTTGCCTGTGTACAACTACACATCCCACTTACGGCAAAAAGTAATTGTAGAAAAAAAAAAAAAACTATCCTGTACATTTAGATTGGTACTGGTCTGCTTTTTGGAGTACAGACAAGTACAGAAATACTGCTCTGAACATACAACATATTCAAAAGGTTTGATCGTTTTATCCACATTGCTATTGAAATGAGGCTACTTTAGTAATTACTATTTATTTCTTAGCAGATGACTTACAGTTGTTACAAAATATCACATTACATGGAAATGGAAAAATAAGACCTCCGTTGCATAGCAGTTTTATCCATTCTGGTTTTACCATGACTTTAATGAGACACACCTGAGCTTGTTACCTATCCACTGGGTCTAATCAAGCACATATTAAAACCTGGAAAGGGTGAAACTGCCATGCAATAGCAGCCTTTTCTCCATCCCTGCTTCTCTACACAGACTCTGCAGGACATTCTCCTGTTTCCCTTCAAAGCGTTGCACTGCCACTTAGAAGAAGTCCCTCGTTAACCGAAGCTGTTCTAGAAACAGACAAAACAACAAGATAATTAGCAGGGCCTTCTATTAAGAAACGTGTGCTGGTGTCTGCAGCAAAACACACACAGTGAACAAGACAGGCTGCAAGAGTAAGTAGTGTAGTGGGAATGAAAGCTGAAAACATCCCAAAGTGTTTGCTCTGGGGCTTTAAAAGAAAGCAGAAGAATAACCATCAAGCTAATTCTAATAACTCAAGGTTCTTCACATAACGCTAGCAAGACCCTGACAAAACTAAGGCAAATGTGCCAAAAGAAATGTCATCCCAAATTCAAACAAGGGCTGCATGTACTGTACAATCTTCAGGGGAAAAAAAACTCAAAGTCACATCTGGATGGTCCTTATACTTACAGTAAAGGCATTGCTTGCTATTAAACACAATAAACACACACACAGACGCACTGTGGTAACAGCCAACAAAGTTCAAGGTCCATTATTCTGCGAAAATGCTCTGCGGGGGAGCTGCTACAAAGCTCAACGCAAATGTCACACTACAGCATGCTGCAGAGATGCCTCTATGAGAGTCAGATGAGACACTTACTGTCGACCTATGGGACAGGAAGCAAACAGTAAACAGCCCTCTATTGAAGATCTTTCTCTCATCCATTTTTGGTTACACACATTCCGAATATGATAAACGTTTGAAAACGGGATTGTTCCTAAAATGAAATACAAAAAAAAAAAAAAAAAAACAGTCCGGTACCCTCTCGTATTTCAAACACCACAGCAGTGGGTAAACTGAAACCCTCAATGCTCTCCCAGCAGACATTGTGCCATGCCTGGGGAGGAAAAGCAGAACAGCATCCAAGCTGGCGCCAGGTACTGCCCACTGAATCTACAGAGACACACAGCTCTGCAGGTACAGAGATGCCTGTTAATAAACCAAGCCTACCCTCCACTCTGAAGGGAAGGTGGAGGAAAGAGTGAAGCCATTTCTTCACAAGACAGGGGCACCACAGTGGAAACTGAGCCCAAAGCAGGATAATCTTCCTCAGTGCAGAAACACAGTCACACTGAATCTCACTGTACAGTTCAGCACTGCAGTGTAATTTAATCCGTCGTGTGTCGGGGGTCTCTCATTCGTCTTGTGCAGTCTGGACGAGAGAAGCACAAAACAAAGCGGTTACAGTAAGAGACACCAAACACACAAAGTGTTTACTTATTATAAAATCACACAAAACCAACACTGTGCTCATGAAACAGGGGAGAGTGTTGGTGTTTTATAACTTCCGAATTGTGCCATATGTTCTATGCATGGTATGGCATCTATTCATAAGATGGACTGGAATTTTGACAATTCCTTAATGGTTGATTTCTCTAACGTGATTTAAAATATAAAAATAGAGAGCTGCTCCAAATGAGTTCATTCACAAGCACTTCTCCATAAAAACAACAAAAAATAAATAAAAAACAGCGCACTGAAGCTTCTTTAATATGAACCAGCTTTTATATTTTGGGTGTTTGATCGAAGCAAGGACTCTCTTCACTTTCATTTTCTACAGTACTGGTGATCCTATTCCGTCAAAGCAAATGAAAATCCAACAGCAACAAACAAGCAAAGACGCATTATGATTTATTTAGATGCGTCTGTTAATTATTTATTAGATTACACGGAAGTCTCTGTGAAAAACCATTACAATTTTTTTTTTTTTTTATACAGACATGGTCATACAACTCAAGTATCGGTACACACGGCACAGTAATTCCTTATCTTTGTCAATGCCAGATTAGCACTTTGTAACCCTTACTCTCTCCTACAAACCGCTGCCTCGCCTCAAGTGGGTTCTTAGTCCACTTTGCTTCTTATCTCTGACTAATGTTGCAAAAGATTTTCAAAAGAAGCAAAATCAAAAACTCGCCCTAGAATGACATGTCTTTACTACAGAGACGCCTCTACTGTTCATTGCCAACATCGCATGAAATGGTTGGTTTTCTTATTTTGCCGTCCTAAGACAAAAATGTGGATAAATGTCCAAATGATTCAGTTTAATGTCAAGTGAGAAAAAAATAAAAATCAATGTGCTCTTGACCTTGTGAGGAACAAAAGACAACAACTCTGGAGGACCAGTGTCCTTTCCTGTACTGTACGGCTGTATATCGGAGTGAGCCACAACTGGTGCTGGACTCCCTGCTGCGAGTCCAGTACACAGGCGTTTACAGCTGCTCAGCCCTCAGGACTCCCCAGGTGTAACCAGACACTCCTTCTGAAATTCAATACAGAGTGCAAGCATGGCAGTGTTTAAAGAAGACAGCAAACAAGCTCCTCTTTGCTTCAGCTAATGCACTGGAAGCACCAGGGATATGTAACTTTCTGAAACAGAGGCGCATCTTAAAGGGGAAAAGACCTTGATGTGTGAATAAAAAAAAACCTGAAATACAAAGGCAAATATAAAAGAAAGAAAGGAAGTTAGGAACATACAACCCTCACCAAAGCTTTATACAAAATTACTGAGGTGCTGTCAACGTCAGCTTGATTTTCTTTTTTTTGCAACCGATAGTAAAAGTTTTTATAATGCTTCATTTGCTGTCCTAATTAAAAAGTAAATTAGCTCAAAAGGTCATACCTAGCTACAGAAAGATCATGTAGTTTCCTTCATAAAAAAAGAATTGCAAATTAATTCAGAAATGAAAAAGGAGTGTTACTCGGAGGCCTTCGCTGGCCATTATAAATCTGAGGACCAATGAACTACAGTGTGGTAGACTGAATGGAGACAAGAAATAAGTCTGGAAATCAAAAACAGCCTAAAAAAAACCATAAAGGACCTTGTCCGAACGTGGCTGTGTTAAAGAGAGGAGTGAGGGATTGTTATGTCACTGTTTGGATTATTTAAAACGCCAGGCGCCACTGTGCCAG
The DNA here is from genome assembly GCF_017654505.1 of Polyodon spathula. Classification (NCBI taxonomy): domain Eukaryota; kingdom Metazoa; phylum Chordata; class Actinopteri; order Acipenseriformes; family Polyodontidae; genus Polyodon; species Polyodon spathula. Next base: position 7,350,521 of record NC_054543.1, read on the forward strand.
CTAACTGTGCTCAGCCCTTTACTAAATGAACCGATCAGATTCGATGAATAGCACTTACATAACCAGTAACACGTCTCACCTGGGGCTATACTGAAGGTGTTTAAACTAAGAACTGACAGCCAGCTGGAACAGATCAACAATTCTAGTTAAAAATAATAATAATAATAATAATAATAATAATAAATGAAACAAGTCTTAAAAATAAAACATATTTGGAAAAACACGTTTAAACTTAAATTGGAAAAGTGGCATTTTCATCAAATGTAAGTTTTTACAGCGTGACACATCTAACCCTAGAAGGAATGCTTAACACTTTTCCGCTCTGCAACATACAGTGAGTGTGCATTTGTGTTCTCTCAATGATATATATTTTCAATCAAAAAATGTATTAGAATGTCGTTTTCTTTGTAAACATTTGTTTGCCCTTTATGCCGAACAGACTTCCTTTCACTAACCACGTCGGCACCAATTTAGCTTAGGCTCAAATCTGCCTTGAAATAAATAAAGCCACAGGTTTCATTTTCACTGTGTGTTTTATCCCCTTCTTTCTACCTTACAATAGCTTTTAAACAAAAACCAAATTCAAAAGATGACATTCTATGTACGTGCTCCCCTACCCTTTGGAGTGTGCCTCTGTCAAAGCACACTCATTGAAATGCAATTACTGCCCAGCGAACTTCAGTGTGCCTGGATTTGCAAAAGGCAAAGGAAGATCATATCATGTCTTGACCTCCTTATTTGGTAGTAAAATGGGTTTTTTTGTAGCACACAGCTGCTGCCTCACTGTTCATCCCTTCTGGTGTCTTAACATTGAGGGAGTAAAGAGATGCAGAGGTGGGCCACAAGAGCACAAGACCTGGGGCCAAAGACCTGGGTTCAAATCTGGACATGGAGAGACACGCGTAAAACCATCTTTTCGATTTGTTGCATAACAAAATACCATTGTAAAAAAAACAATAAAAATTATATATATATATAAGACTCGCAACTTCAGAACTCAGTACTGTAGATCTGAGAGGCAGAGCTTCTGTGTTCTGCATTGTTCTTTCATTTTTAGTTTTCACATTCACTTATCCAGCAAGCATGTTAACCAGAACAGGAACAGAGCAGGTCAACAGGGGCTCAATTTGAAAAACCTCAAAAAAAGGGCAGTCCTAAAGCAAAGTGGCCAGGCACTTCACTATACAGCACTTTCACTCTACAGAATATTACAGGAAACGTGACTTCACTTGCACTAAATATAAATAGTCTGCAAGGTGGGGGGGTAGATATTTCTATTAGTCTTGGGTGTGCAGGGGAGTCATGTTGGTGTGCTTGTTTTTCACAGTATTGCTGTTGGCCTCTTAGCAGTATCATTATTCTTGCAAACAAGAACGTTAGCCAGCAATACAAAGCAATTCTGAAATGCTGCACTGTTTATGATGTTGGTATTGTTTTAGCGTTTCTGAAATGCTACACTGTTTATTGAGACTTGCAATGGAGCGTCACACTTTCATTTGGTTCCTGCAGTTTTCAGAATACAGCAGTACTGATATCTGTCTGTTCAAACATGTGTGAACAGTGCTCTCGTTGCCTGAAGAATAAAGGAGAAGCCTTGCATCTTCCACATAGGCATGTCAATATTTAACCACTAACAGAAATAAAAATCCTCAATGCTACAGTGTAGTACTTCAACTTAACTGACGCATTGATTTTTATATTGTTTCATAAAGTGTCATCATTTATCCTGATACTCTGCAAGTAACACAGCATGGGAAAGTGAATGTAGAAATGAAGATACATGGAAGAGTACTAACACAACACATACAACAACATAAGCACAAAAACAATTAATGTTGCCCCGAGGGATTTAAACAATGCAGACTTACAATTTTATTTCAATGGGTATGGGTGAATGGAGAAACGATAATATCGAAAAATACAGAAAAACACAGGTTTTCATACAAAGGCATTCAAAAGATCAGTTTAAAAAAAAAAAAAAAAAAAAAAAGTTCTGTATTGACAGCAAGCATTCACGTGTTCAAAGTGTCCGTGTTAGAAAGAGTCCATTGTAACTGGAAGTTACAGAACAACTAATAAACTCAATAAAGCAATGCTGTAGTACGAAAGTCAAGATTACAATACTGCAATGAAGACATCTTTTGCCTGACAAACAGTTAATATCGCTCCATAACAGCCTGCTGAATATGCTATTGAAGGCACCAGCCGAAATGTTAGCTGGTCTTCTAAAACAAAGCTCTGTGCGGCTCAATTAAATAATTAAGGGAATGGCTGGAAAAAAGACCTGCACTGGAGTAGGATCAAGCATGACTGTACCGCTAGCGTGCATGCCTGTGCCTTTGCCATCTGAGAGCCTGATTCTTATCACTGAGACAACAGCAGAGATGCAGTCCCTGTATTTCTGCTACAGTGCTATTCTGGGTTTTTTTCAGTTAATTATTTCCCCCTCCCCCCCTCCTCCTCCTCTCTCTCCTTTGTGTGCAATCCAGCCAGCCTCACCTCCCACAAAAATAACCTGCAATCATTTACTTCAGAGCTACAGTGAGTGCAGGGCTTCCCCAAGGAGTCCCCTTGCCAGCTCACTGTACTGTATGTGTGTGTTGTACTGGGGATTCCGCGGTTGCCCATAATACTTTGCGCGTAGCAGGCTTCTGGTGTAAATAAAGAGCTCCAGTGAAGTAAGGAATCTGACTAAAACACGCTTAAATCAGCTGTGTATAAAAAGGCTGGTCCTGAATCCGTTTCAGAAGAGTTTTGCTGCTGCTGTCCGCTTGTATGGCTACGTATGCATGTACTTGTTTGGCCGTATTTGTATCTCAAGGACCAGAAAATCCATCAAAAGAAGCCATCCATCATGTTATTACTGCAACATGTACTCACAGACATTACTACATGCACACAACATTTAATCAGATATGGAACAGACCATGAAGAAATATTAAATTACAAGAAACTGGCTACCATGTTTAAAACGTTCAAAATTTAATTTATTTTTTAATTAATTTAGTTTAAACTACTACCCGATTTCAAAAGTACCCGATCACAAATAAGAATTGCTCTTCGACTCAGTCCCAGTTTAGACTCTAATGTCATGTCCGCGTTCCTCTGTAATTGGAGCTGAGGGTTTGATTCAAATCATATGTCCCGTGTCTACATGTGGGGTGGGGAGTGGCACAGTGATGTAGGTCAGCTACACTTGGGAACGAGAAGCAGCTGTTGAGACAGGCTTGAACTGTCATAACTTCTACCAATACAGTAAACCAGTCCACACTTGTTTTAAAATCCCCTTGACTGCAATGAAGGGTTAGAAACTCACACTAGGTCCATGTGCCCAGTCCTAGGTTTCAGAATTATTACTTAAGTGATGAGCAGCCCTGAGTTTGAGCAATCAGCTCGTTCCCCTATTGCTATTAAAACGATCCTAACATTAACCCTACAGACTAAAGGGAGGCTTGGACCCCTATTTACACTACCTGAATAATAGACGATCATAGCATGGTTTTAGTGGCCAGGGTTTATTGGTCATCCACCATTATAAAACGGGCGTGTCCAATAGAAAAGTTTTGGGTTTTTATTTTAAAAAGTCAGCATGTATTTCTCCAAAGGTCAAGGGCATGAGAATGCCTTTTTAGTAACTGCTTGTTCTAAATTGTAAATGAAAAGTGCATTAAAATACAGCTGTATCAAATGACTGAGAGCACAGAGTAGTAGATTGTATTGGCTTTAGGCTCCCCAGCAATACACCAGTCCTGCAGCATTCCAGTTTATGACAGCTGTCATCGTAGCGCACAGCACTATCTCACGGGCACAGCTTTCTGGAGCACTGCTGTAAACTGACATGTTTAGTTTCAGTTTAGTAGCCATTTCGTGGATGTTAAAGAAACCCCCCACTGAACACGTCTGTGTTTCTACCAATAGACATGCGGCAAAACCTATCTAATCCAGCCCCTCTATGAACCAGCATTCTGGATAATTCGGCAGTTTCTGGGTCCCAACCAAATAAATCCCAGTTGAAATGAATGGCATGATCTTGTCCAATCCGTAATCCGCCATGGTTCGTAAACCTGTCTCCTTAAAATCAGTGTAAATCGCACTGTGCAGTCCAGCACAGACTCATGTGTTTTTTCTTACTAATTGTATAATTATGTTTTGTGGATAAAGTGGAATAAGAATCCTTGAGTTACTGTGTATATCTGGACAGTACTTCTACTGTAATCAAGCTTTTGAAATAGCTTGTCATCAATACCTGTTTTTTTTAGGGTACAGTATTAGATTTTACAGTAGCTCTGTAATCCAGCACACAGCCAAATTAGACAGGTTTACTGTACAAAGTCTTAGGATACATGTGCCGCATGGAGGCTATAATTGCTGTGTGATGCAGCGTCGAATTAGTATGCTGTATAATGTACAGTAGCATTCACCCATGAAACAAGTCTCATCAGTTATTATTAATACGTGATTACAATTAATTTTATAACCTTTACAATGTTTCTAATTATGAGTCAGATGAAATGTTTGCTTTAATATTTTACAACAATACAATCTAAAACTAGCAGGATTTAAGTATTAAAATCCACTTTCACACCACCAGTTATCTTCAGTAGCCTTCTCCGTCATTGTTTGAATCTTTTATAAAAAGTTGAATTAACTTCACTGAAGGGGTGCCAGTAGAGCAGCCCTCTCCCCCAAGTCGGTGAGCAAGTACAGGGTGTCTCTTTCAACACTGTCTCTCAGTTTCAGTAGAGGATGCAGCACGGCACACTGCATGTTAAGTGAGGAGTCCTAGCTTGAAAGTGTGGGCAGCTCCAACATATGAGTACCAGTTTGGAGGAGAGATATTATCTACAGGATAGTGCCTTCAGATCAGAGACTTATTTCAGGTCTCTAGTTCTCAAAGTGTTAAAAGATGACCTAGGTACTCTGTACATGCATTAGGTAAATGTTGTATACCCTTTAACTAGAATTACTGTACTCGCCAATGGTTTGGGGTATAATTTCACAACACTACACTATAGTAGAAAATAACATCCTGGTACCTTTGCTGTAGGTCACAAGGTCTGATTGCAGAATTGATTGCCACCTTATTAAGATCATTAAAATATAGCTTGCTGTCTTAAAACGTACCTCAAAAACACCAAGCACTTTTCCAGTTAAACAAGCCAATACAATAAAGCACAGCAGCACAGAAGTGTGCCATGGCTTTCTGAACACTGCAGTATTAGGAAGTAAGTTTATTTATTTATATAGGGTCTTTCATACAACAGTCTTTCATACAAGTAGTACGTCATGTGGAAGAAATTTGTAGTTGAATGTACATCTAAAATGACGTTTTAAATCTTGAAAACTAGGTCTGTGTTCCGATGAGACTAAAGATGCTGTTAGGTTAATTAAATTTGTCTCTCCCAATCTTCCCTAAGAGCATTCCTGTTGATCTGCTTCAAAAGGACTAGATATTAGTAACAGAGGGTCGTAAAGATTTAAACTGGGAACTGACCGTCGTGGTATGCTGACTGTTGTGTTGTTCAAGTCAACCGGTGGAAGTGTGATGATATGGGGAGGAATCTCCTTTAACACAAGAACGCCTTTGGTGCAGATTGGGGTCTGCCTTACTGCTCAGCGATACATTCATGAAGTCCTTGAGGTAACAGATTTTCTGTTCCTGCAAGCCAATCTGGAAGTGTCGATTTTCCAACAGGACAATTCAAGACCACACAGTGCTAGGATTTCAATTGCACGACTTCATACAATGTCGAGGTCTTTCCGTGGCCAACTTTTTCTCCTGACCCGAGTCCAATAGAAAATCTGTGGGACCAAATCGCCAGTGCCATCCACAGGAGACAACCGCGACCAGCCAACCTCACCAGCTGCAGCTGCACAGTAAGACTGGTGAACATCCCACAGCAGTCTATCCAGCGGCTGAAAGGGTCTATGCGTCAATGCTGCCAGGATTGCGTTAATGCTCAGGGAGGTCATACCTGATACTAACTTTATAATGTTTTCTGAAACTATATCATGATTTTGTATTTTTGTTCACATTTTCTGTTATTTTGTTTGATATCTATGTTTACAATATTTGATTAAATCCATTAGACCCGACTGTTGCGTTTCTTTTGTGTGCATCTGTGTGTGTTTATATACAGTATGTATGTATGTATGTGTGTGTGTGTGTATATATATGTATATACACACACTTTTAACGTTAATATACTGACCTAATTTAACTGGTTAACCCCTTGTGACATTGAAAGTGAAAAGCATATTCTTATAACTTAGCCTCACATTTCTTTTCTCTTTTGTTCATAGTTTGTTTCACAGATTTGAAAACACTGAATTATGAAACTGCAAATATAAACCTGTATATGAAATCTGTGAAGGACTAAAACCCAATTTTTATATTTAAATAGTACATCACATAATAGAGGCATCATCCTGTATATTAAGAAATTAACTAATATGTTTGTATATAACCAACATAGTGGGGGCATGGCCTTGGATATCAAGGTATTAATGTTAAATATGATATCTTCACAAATATGGACTACATTCAGACACCAGCTCTTTAACAGGTTAAACTCTAAATAAGACCAATGTTTCTTCCAACAGATCAGCACATACAGACTAAACAGACAAGGCTGCTGTCGCTACATACAAGTACACATTGTTCACATATTCGTATTAAGTTACTTGGGTCACAATATCATGATGTCAATATACTACAGCGTGCTGAAAGCTAGTGCCAGCAACGACGCG